>NC_085996.1:696200-796200 GCF_030014385.1 Trichomycterus rosablanca
GAGTGAGAGAGAAAGAGAGTGAGAGAGAAAGAGAGTGAGAGAGAGAGAGAGAGAGTGAGAGAGAAAGAGAGTGAGAGAGAAAGAGAGTGAGAGAGAAAGAGAGTGAGAGAGAGAGAGAGTGTGAGAGAGAAAGAGAGTGAGAGAGAGAGAGAGAGAGAGAGAGAGTGTGAGAGAGAAAGAGAGTGAGAGAGAGAGAGAGAGAGAGAGAGAGAACATGTTGGGTAAATGTGAATCACTAGCGCCACCTGGTGGAGATTTTACTGATTTTATCGCAAAACTATGAAGCAGATAATTAAATAATGACCGAATTTTAATTCGAATCGTCAGTTCTATTTAAAATGTATTTATTTAAAATATTTACTGTCTTTAGGTTCGCTGTGTAATTTCTTTTTTATTTATTTTATTAATGCAAAATCAACACCAGTCTTTTAGAAGCAATAGAAATTTGTAGTGGGAAATAACTGGGATCATTTCTTTCAACATTTCTGTCTCTTGACCCAGGAGAGAATGGAAACCTTCCAAGCACGACATATAAAAACACGCTGCCGTGACCCGGATTCGGACCGGGGTCGCTGCGGCCAGAGCGGTAGAGAGAACAGAGTGGCGACACTCCCATAGGGAACCGTTGGAAAGGGGGCGGGACATTTTTTCTGTGCAGCTTCCGGGTTGTGGAGCTCTGTATAGTTCCAAACAACCCATAGAGCCCCATTCATTTCCACTACTTATCAAACATTTTTAGCTGTATGTTGCTTTGTTTTAAAAAAATTATGAATTTAATGTCATTAATATACTTAATACTGTTATTGTTTAGCATTTGCTCAGCACTAAATGTTACATGTTTATCTTAATTAATAGGTATAACTGAATTTAGCTTAGTCAGTTAAGCTTAATTAATGACACTAGAGTCTTTTTACCTAAAATGAGTTGATTAATCAAGAGTCTAGTTACAGAAATGATCATAAAACATTAGAACCACAATAAATCATTATACTTTTACTTTCATACTTAAGTACATTTGAAGGTAAATTTAGTTTAGTACCTTAATGGAGGTAAAGAGTATTTTTACTTTTACTACTACTTTTACTGGAGTAATATGTTACCTTGGATATCTCTACTTCAACTCAACTACATGGTTTGTGTACCTTGTCCACCACTTACATTAGACAAAATGAACTTGTGCATATTCATAATGAATTCATTAATGTATTACATGTAGGAATCAATTATTAATCACTCATGAAATAAGAGATGAATGAATGCTTTTTCATGTACCTGCACTATAATGTTTTTGGTACGGTAATGTGTTTATCAATCTTTTCATTCAGTGCAGGTAAACCTTATTAATCTAGCCACATGGCTTAGTGTTTAGCCAAAATGATTATTATTATGAATCCTCAGGAAAGTGAAGGGAGATTAGTTTATGTAAAAAACAAAACATAAAAAAACTTTAATCTCTGTACTGTATATTGTTTCTACTACTTAATGATATGGCATTATGTAATGTATGCTAATATAATGTACTGTGTTAACAAGAACGACCTATTAACAAGTCATTATAAACATCAATCTTCCACTTTATATACCAAATTGACATTAAAGCAGATGCAGTAAATGTAAACGCAGTTGAAAATACCCAGAAATTGTACAAATGTTTATTATTTGCCGTTTAATATTTCATTCACTGCTGCCTGTCCCATTTGAGAACATGACAGCGCCGGGTTTGTTTGGAACTATTGAGGGTTACATGAACCACGTGACCGCGTAGCGGCGAGATCAAGGAGTGTCGCAACTCTCTCTTATCTACGGCTCTGGCTGCGGCCACAACGCAGAGTACTAACCACTATACGATCACGGCATCCCAGCGGTCAGCCACTTCCGGCTCACAGCGACTGCTACCTGATGGACTGCAGTCATAGTTCCAACAGAACAAGTTTTGCTCGAGTACAATGATAAAGACTGATTCCCACACCGGGAGTCCCAGAGAACCAGACACAAAGAATTAGAAAGACAATAAAAGGTGTACGATAACTGAGCTAGCCAGGAGTCGAACCTATAATCTTCTGATTTGAGTTTGTGGATAGTAATAAAACAAACACAGGCTTCAATCCACGCATCTGTATTTACTTTAATCAGGAACTGGACACTTTGTGTTTATAAGTGCGAGATAAATTCCAGATTAGCCTCATCACTTAATAAGATGTGCTAGCTGAGGTGTACACTTGTTATCGCGAGAACACAGGAAAAACGGCGTGATCTCAACAAAACAACGTTTGTTATCTCGAGATAACGAGATATATAAGAAATAACACAGCGCATTTCTAAACCAGTGTTTAATCTCAGTAATCTCAGCAGTGATTTGATATTTCTTCAGTTAAAAGCAGGTCATTGAAATGCTCCAGCCGCCATCTTGTCGCTACAGCTCCCATATGGTCTAGCGGTTAGGATTCCTGGTTTTCACCCAGGCGGCCCGGGTTCGACTCCCGGTATGGGAACGCTCACTTTTTATTTTATTATTAATGAATAAAGACTAAACACGAAGCTAATTGTTGTTTTCTTGTTTTGAAATGAGTCGGAATTTCACATCGACGTCGTAAAAAAAACTTTACCTCATACAGGAACTGGAGGATTATTTCTCTCAGAGAAGCTTCAACGTTCAACCAACCAAAGCATCCAGTCCAGTCCAGTCCAGTCCAGGAATCTGTTAAGAGAATTAAAGCTGTTCTGGAGGAAAATACAGGTGATTATTATTATTAATATTATTATTATTATTATTATGTATCACTTTTCTATGACGCCGTATTAGGGCCACTGTAAAAAAAATACTTTTAAGTTTTGCTTTCAAGAATAAAGTCGAAATATTATGAGAATAACGCTGAAATATTATGAGAATTAAGTTGAAATATGAGAATAAATCTGAAATATTATGAGAATAAAGCTGAAATATTATGAGAATAAATCTGAAATATGAGAATAAAGTTGAAATATGAGAATAAAGCTGAAATATTATAAGAAAAAAGTCGAAATATGAGAATAAAGCTGAAATATTATAAGAAAAAAGTCGAAAAATTATGAGAATAAAGCTGAAATATGAGAATAAAGTCGAAATATTATGAGAATAAAGTCGAAATATTATGAGAATAAAGTCGAAATATGAGAATAAAGCTGAAATATAAGAAAAAAGTCGAAATATTATGAGAATAAAGTCAAAAAATTATGAGAATAAAGTCGAAATATTATGAGAAAAGTCGAAATATTATGAGAATAAAGTCGAAATATTATGAGAATAAAGTCGAAATATTATGAGAATAAAGCTGAAATATTATGAGAATAAATCTGAAATATGAGAATAAAGCTGAAATATTATAAGAAAAAAGTCGAAATATTATGAGAAAAAAGTCGAAATATTATGAGAACAAAGCTGAAATATTATAAGAAAAAAGTCGAAATATTATGAGAACAAAGCTGAAATATTATGAGAATAAAGTCGAAAAATTATGAGACTTTAATCTTGAAATTGAAAATTATACGACTTCATTCTCAAAATCAAAACCTAAAAACATATTTTTCTTTAAAGTGGCCCTAATACGCTGTCGTAGAAAATGAAGGCGCTTGTTATTATTATTATTTTGTATCACTTTTCTTTAGTAAAAGACCTAAAAACTAGCACTCATGGTGAAGGGGCTTCCTGAAGTTGTTCCCACACCTGAATGGGAGAAGCTACCAAGCCAGAGCAAAACACCTTCAGCTTTCCAACACTTGGATCTCATTAAGGACGGATTGAGAAGGTGGGTGTTCCAGTTAAGAGTTTATCAAGAAGACCATTGTAACCCTGGGGAATTAAAGATGTTTTTATTAGAGAAATCGGGCAAAACTGAGCCACAATGCTGCAAATAAGTTTTTACATCAATTTACTTCATGGCTGTAATTGAGAAAAAAAAAAAAAAGGAAATTATGCTAAACGACCATCACTAGGAAACCGCTCGACTACCGAGCGGTGCTATCAGCCAGCCGGACATCTACATACAGATATTATTGGCAGTGTCTGAGGAGGAGATGGCAGAGGCCTCACAATGGATTGCCATCCTGCCTGGGGTATATTACTACAGTAAATCAGAGAAAATTCAGGCTGTCTACAGGCCATCATCAAACTCATCAAACCATAGCTGCGTCCGAAATCGCGTACCCCCATACTGACCATTACACAAAAAAGCAGTGCAGTAACATTTATTAAACAAAATATCGAAAGCCCAAGATTTACATTAACTTACCAATTAGTTGGGGTTTCCATGTTGTGTATCTCATGACAGCCTAGCATTCAGTAGCATTTTTGTCCGATAATACGTTTTATCTACATGATATCCGAAGGTCCTGTGGTATCCGGTACCAGGACGTTACCAGCAGCTCTTTCATCTCCTGTAGCTCGTGAAGTGGACGGTCCGGACCTACAGTGCATGTTTTCCTCAGGTAAATCATGCAAACGTGACCAGACGTCCACACAAATTCCTCCAGCCAGTCGAACCTTCTTTTCCGTCGTTCCCATGTCCAGTTCCGAGCACGCCCTGAGCCGCTCGATGGAAATAATCCCAGAAGTAAAGAAAAAACCTGATGATGCTGGACGGAAAGAACTCACACCAGAGACGCCAGTTTGAGCACATGGTTTATTATCAATCGTAAAAACAAAGCAGTGTCTGTCGGGTTTAAAGGCTCGACTCTAAAAAGGCTACCATTCGTTTTGCAAAATACCTGATAGCTGAAATCATATCCGAAGGCACAAACAATAAATCGACAAATAAAAGAGCGTTTGGACTATTCAGTGGACGTGATCGCCAAAGAGACACGGGGGGGGGGGGGTTTAGGGTACGAGACTTATGACGTACGACGCTGGATAGTGACGGAACAGCTCACGGTCAGGTTCAAGCTAAAACGGTGAGAAGATAAAACAGAAGAACGTAGGAACACGGTGTGGTGCAGCTTCATCCTCTGTGTGTGCGTGTTTCATGGTGTCTGAGCTCGGGGAATAAATAGAATGAAAAAAGAATAATAAACATAATATAATAATAATAGTAATACATGGGCAGTGTGGGTTCTACACTGCTGAGAAACGCTCGCAGTGAAATGTAAGAATGTCATTCAATCATAAATGCAAAACAAAAAGAAAATAAATAAATATAAAGTAAATATAGATTGGATTTAACAAAGGGCCGAAGATGGGTACCAGTAAAACTTCAGACACGTCAGACAGGAATGTGGAACGCAGAGAGAACCGGGAGCGCCGACATCACGTCTATACACGAAGCCTTCCAATAATAATACAGCATGCATCCCGGTCAAGGTCACAGCGGGCCCTGTGATCCAAAGGGGTGGAGTTCCACGACCGTATGATGGGGCACAGTGATGTCACCGGTCCAGGTTTTCTCCGGCTCATGTGATTGACCTTATTGAAAGCTTTGGCATTACACAGTTAGCCCCGTTAAACGGAATAGAAAATCAAATCGGAGGAGAAAATAAATTCTTATGAGTAATAATTCACGATTAAATGTGTTGGTTACAAAAAAAACCCAATAAATTAAATAAAAAGTAAGAATCAAAGCTCATTCCAATCAAATTTCTGACACATATATAAAATAAAATCCTTTTTTGCGCCTTTTGTTTGCTGATGAATATTAAAACGTTTGCTGGGAAGCGACTAGTAGTGAATAAACGACGTCTCTCACGTCGACATTAAAATTGACCTGCAGAACTACGACCAAACACACACTAATGTACACGCACGACGCAGCGTGGCGGATCACGCCGCTCCGTTCCGGGCTGGACCGTCGTCTGAGGCAGCGTGACCCCTTCCCCCGGTGACGACCCTCCTGCGTCACCGCTCCCGGGTGAAGCTCGTGAATTAAAGCGGGTTATAAAAGAATAACGAAACAACATAAAAATTCGGCACGCGCCTACTTCACAGCTACTTGGAGGCACTACAGAAAAGCGTCTGGGAATCCTCGGCTCCGACCCGTTCGTTCGCGCCGGACCGGTTCACCGACCGTCAGGAGATTAGTTCCAGTTCAAACCGTCCATCAGAGGAGCCAGAAAAACCTCCGGCGGTCGTCCGAGCTCCTCCGTAAAAAAAAAACGCGCGGGTGACGTTCCGAAAATGTACAGCGCCGTCGCTCGCCACGTGCCCGCCTCCCTCCGACGCCCGAGCAGTCCGGTCTCCCCCTACAGACGAATCCCACGCGTGGTCACAGTCCGCGGCCTCTGCTCCAGTCCGGCTACCACTCGGCGTCCCCGATGGCTTTGGAGAAGACGTAATCGCGGCCGTTCAGGTTCATGATGCCGTCCTTCAGGTGGAACTTCCATTTGTTCTTACTTCTGTGGATCTAAGGAGGAAGCGGGAGAGCACAACACCTTTACACTCCGAGCAAGGAACGCACAAAAGTATTCCACCCCTACACTGTACCTGCAAGCCCGACCGACAAGGTGTGCGAGAACCCCATTTCTACTGCATACGGCCCCAAATCCAAATCCGGAAGCACCCGTATCGCACCTAATGCGCTGGTGTGCGATTACAGTTGCAACTCAGAAAGGCTGCGGCACCGAAACATGCTGCGTTGCTATTGGAGGCCCAAACATCACCACCCGAAGTGGTGGAACTGCTGGCGCGAGAGGCAGGTCGGGGGGTCGGATTCATGCCGTTTATGCTGAATTCTGAACCCACACTCATCAGGCCAGGCGACATTCTCCAGCGTACCTGGCATCTTCACCCGTTAAGTGCTTAATCTGGGTAATCACACGGAGCTCCTGTCAGCTCCAGTCGATCAGGTCTGGATATACAATCCATTTCGATCATTACCAAGGCGTTTTGGACACACAGAACTGCCACTCACTGGATGTTTTTTTTAATTTTTTGCTCCATTCGACTGAACCTCGAACCAGAGTCGATTCAATTCCATTTTGAGAGGTAGGCGAACGCTGGAGGAGCGGAAGAAAGCACGCCCTCTATGGGCAGGGGATCGTAGTGAAACCGAACGCACCTTATCGTACTGACACACGACCACGTTCTCCGTGTCGAAGAGCTCCTGGTCCTCCTCGTCACTCACGTCATCTCCACTGTTCAGAGGCTCCTGATGGACCAAAACACACCGGCGTTTCATTTCCAGCTTCCCAGGAGAGCGGAGACCGCCATAGCCGCGGTTAAAGACCCACCTCCTCTACTTGTCCGTCCTCTCCTCCGTCTCGGTCATGGTCTTCGTCGTCGTCCTCGTCGTATTCGTCCTCCTCGTCCTCCTCGGTCGACGTGTCTCCGGAGCCGTCCACCTGGAGCATCATGGGCGGCTGGGTTTGCGCTTGCGTCTGTGGGGGGTTCTGTCCGGGTGCCATGGTCGCCTGCATGACCTCCAAAATCAAAATAAATAAACTAATTAATAATGATCAGTACTATTGTATGATACTGTGCAAGTGCTTATTCATTCTAACCCACTGTCGGTGGCATGTGTACCACACAGCCATGGTAACAGTGCGCAAGCCCAGTGAGCTACCACCCCACCCGCTCCCCCAACACCCGAAACAAACATAATAAAGGTATAAAGATGTAACTAGAGTGACGCGATGCCGACCTGGGCGTTCTGCTGCACTTTACTTCCCGCTAGAACGATCTGCTGCGGCTGAATGATCACACCCGTCTGCTGAGGAAGGCCGCCCTGCAGAGGGGCCAACACCTACCCCCCCCCCCAAAAAAAAACACACACACACACACACACACACACACACTCTATATGAAGGGTTTGATTCCAGGTAACACACACAACTGTAAATAAGGTTCAGAAATAAGGAGCGCAAACACGATCGGCAAAACGAGACACACGAACAGAGTTCAAATAAGAGTCACTGAATCAAACACAGCCGAACTGAATCACAACCCCGGAGCCGATGAGCATGTAGTCACGTGACGGTCCGTGGGAGCATGGGAATTGTAGTCTATATTGTTAGAAGCAGAACTTAAGACCTCCATCCACCCCCCAGAATAGATACTGATACAGACTCACGTCACAGGCTCGTGTGCTTTTAAGAAACCTGTAAAGAACTTTTTGCAGTTTTGCACTTTTCCTAATGTAAGGAGGTTCTGCTGCACGTTATTTAAAGTAAGGGTTGTGTGTGAGCTATTCTTATTAAAAAAATAGAGCTAATTGCCGCTCAGGTGGCGCAGCGGTAAAAAGAAACGCGCTTCTGGATTCTGAGAAGCGTGGTATCGAATCCAGCCTTGCTTTACCGGTTCGAAGCCGAGTGGCTGTATGAGCAACGATTGGCCGGTCGCTCATGTGGGGGGCGGGACAAAGAACCGGATGTGGGTCTCTCTCTGTCAGAATGCGATCGCGTTCTCTGCCGGCCGATTGGAGGCGCTTACACAGAGATGGGAGGGGGTGCCCTTAGGGTGTGTCTCTCCGCATGCAACGCTAGGTGGCGCCAAACACGTCGACGTGTGGGTGGCAAAGATGCATCCGGCTGCTGCTCGTGTTTCGGAGGGGATACGGGTTAGCTTCGATCACCTCCGTCAGGGCGGGGTTCGGCATAGACAGAGAGGAAGCACGATGCTAATTGAACAATTGGATGCGCTAAAAATAAATAAATCGTTATCGTTATAAAGTTTGAGTCTCTTGAAATGATAATTATAGGTGGTGCTGTTACTATTTTTCACTTCTGCAGTCTTTTAAACAAAAACGCAAAAAAAAAACCAACAAGAAATTTGAGTCTCTCTTCAATTGCATTATACAAGAACAAAAAAAATCGAAATCGCAATCGGCAATCTGTAATAATATTAAAATAATCGAGATTTTTTTATTTTTATTTTTGCAAATTCGCCCAGCCCTACTTTGGGCATGATTGCCAGTAGTCATATTCCAATATTCCAAGAATACTGCTACACCGGAATGCTACTGGATGACCTCCAGATTCCAGTTCTAGCCGGTTTAGCTCATGTAGATTGTGGAACCCGGTCCGCATAAGGTCATTTACATTTTACATTTACAGCATTTAGCAGACGCTTTTATCCAAAGCGACTTACACGATGAGCAATTGAGGGTTAAGGGCCTCGCTCAGGGACCCAACAGTGGCAACTCTGTGGTGGCGGGGCTTGAACCAGCAACCTTCTGTTTACTAGTCCAGTACCTTAACCACTGAGCTATCACTGGCCGGTTATAAAACAGGTTAGGGTTAGGGTTGCAG
Organism: Trichomycterus rosablanca; assembly: GCF_030014385.1. NCBI lineage: Eukaryota > Metazoa > Chordata > Actinopteri > Siluriformes > Trichomycteridae > Trichomycterus > Trichomycterus rosablanca. Next base: position 705,411 of record NC_085996.1, read on the forward strand.
TGTAGAGCTAATTTCTCTCACTGGATCATGAGAAAACCTTCCGGGAACGTTACTGGAACGATACTTTAACTAACGTTCTCTGTTAGTTCTCATAAAACCATGAGAGAACGTTAGGTTTCATAGTTTTATAGTTGGTACTTGTAAGTAAAGGTTGATCTACATGGACCGTCTCAAGCAAAAGTTCCTACTAAAAAACTTTAAAGATCATAAGAAAAAAGGTAATAAAAGGTCCGTGTACCTGCTGGATGACCGGAGCCTGTACCCCACCGGTCTGTATCTGAGGGAGAACCTGTGGCTGCACCATGATGGGCTGCTGGGGCTGAATGATGTACTGAGTCCCGTTGGCAGCTCTCACCACCTGCAGGATCTGACCTGATCAAACACAACCCCGCAAAGGTCAGCGCTCACCTCAGCAGGGTCATCAGAGGTCCTTGCAGGAGATCGGCCGTGCAGCGACGCAGAGTAAAAGTCGATGCCCTAACAGGACCTTACCTTGAGGGGTGATGAGTTGTTGGTAGGACGACATACCGGCGGGCAGAGCCAACGTCGCCGCGGTGGCTGCCGCACTCTACAAACACACACACACACTTACAAATGAATGTTGGTGGACACCCTCATTATTAGGTTCAAGTGTTCCAGCCACGCCCATTGTATCGTGTATAATAACTCCAGCTGTTTTGTCACGCGTCATTTCCGGGGCCAAACGAACCTAATCGCAAACGCAAACAACTATGGCTAAACCTGTGAACCTTTATATATATATATTGTAAGATCCATATTGCACTAATTGTAATGATCTATGTTTATTGTCATAAATATTTTCTGTTTGGTTAAAGAATACTTATTTGAGGTGACTTGGTATTTCAGCTATTGATGATTTTTTCCTGGTAATCAGTGTATGCTGTTATTCATTAGTCCTCTTCGGTGGAGCCTGCGGGGGGGCAGAATTGTACTGACTCTATATACCGACAATATTTATCAAATATACGGAAAGAAAGAGGACGTGGAGCAACAGATTTATGATCGTAGTTTTGTCTGTTATACGCCAATTGCGAACATAGTGAGTTTTTATAAGAAACTTGGATTAACGGACGAGTCAATGTAAGAAGAAAGTTAAAATAAATTCTGTTTGTGGGAAACTTAAGGAACTCTGTGTTGCTGTCGTAAACATTACACGGGTCATAAATGTCTAGTCCTTCTCAATAGTGGTCTGGACCAGAAAAGGTCTTATTATATACATATTAGGGCTGTCAAACGATTACAATTTTTAATCGCGATTAATCTCAGAATTTCATATAGTTAATCGCGATTAATCGCATTAAATAAAATCTGTGTAAATGTTATAGAAAACAAGGTTTTTTAAGTGAAATGTGAAAAGTGGACGTTTCTACACGAAGTGAGTGTGTTTTGACCCTTTGGGGCTTCCATAGTTCATGGACTAGCGTGCTTGACTCCGGTATTCAGTGCCGTAACAGATTAAGTTAATGAAGTGTTTTGCTCCCGATAACTTGTGAATATAGCGTGTATTTATTTCTTTATTATGCAAGTGCATCCCTACGACGCTCAGTTATATTATTTTAACAAACCGCAAATGAACAACGGTGGCAAGTCCGACATTAAAACGTTTGTTCTACCAGTCAAGTCTCAACATGAACTAGAATTTGCGTTAACGGCACTATTTTTTTTTTATCGCGTTAAATTGAGGTCGCGTTAATGCGTTATTATCGCGTTAACTTCGACAGCCCTAATACATATATTATATATATATATATATATATATATACACACACAAATAAGACAAGATGTGCAGCACACTAGTGCACTTCAGGTAATCAGAATATCATGAAGTTCAGGTCATTAATTCATGTCACCTCATCAAGAGGTAAGCGCTCATATTTTTAATTCATTACATGAAAACTGACATTTCTAACTTTTTGGTTTTACTTTTAATCAGTATAGCTTATAGCTTATATAGTAAAAATCCAGAATCTCATATTATTATATGAAATAAAATAAAAAAGCTTGAAACACGTGTAATGAATATACAACGACTGTTTACATTTTTACATTGAATTATGAACAGAAATATTACTTCATGATATCTAATCACAAGGAAAGCGGTACAAAGACAGTTGGGTCGTTTTTTTTCCGACTCGGACCTGTTGAAGCGGTACGGGGACACAGCACTGTGGCATATTGAAAATCCGAGGGACTCGGCCAACTTGGACACCACTTAACAAGCGGGTAGACAGAGTTCTTGACAGAACAGCTTAGTAGAAGAGCGGAGACTGTTTAAAGCAGCCAACTGGGGAGAGGGGTCCCATACTGGTACTCATGGTTTTCGATTGGGTAGCAGAATGGGTAGTGGGGCTGATGAGCAAAGTACTCGGCCCGGGTTCGAATCCCAGTGGCTGACTGCTATCGGCTGGGGTGGGGAAAACGCCCGCGACGACGCGCCCCCCGCCTCGTGGCCGGGTTCAGGTAACACCCTGCACCGTGACAGGGACTGTAGGGGGTGTCGAGATTGGGATGAATTTGGGATTGTAGCCATGATCCTGATGTACTCACCATGCCGGTCGCACTCATGTGCTGTAGGAGTTTGGGATCCTGTATGATCACCTGCTGTTGTGGAGCTACAACAAGAGGAACACACGATGACCAGAACTGTTAGATTCATTATGGGCTGCTCGTTTTCATCCGTCGTTTACATTGATTTAGATTTCTATTTTTTAATATATGTATAAACGTTTGATTTTACTACGTTCTTGAAGCCCCCGTAGGATAATAAAAGGCGATCTTATCTTATGTCTTATCTTATATGGATACAGCTTGTGCTGGTCAGGATTTAATAATGATCTGAATTGCACCTAGACCTTGATAACAGAAACAATCCAAAAGCAATAAGACCAGTATTCTGTCCCATAGAGCAACCCAATCCGATGATGTTAAGAGTATATACATTTGTAAACCATTACTAAGTGTAGACTGACCGTGCTGCGCCGCAGGAATCATAATCTGCTGAGGTTGGTTAGTCGGCTGGGCGGGTTGGACGAGCTGAACATGCTGCTGCTGAGCGACCTGCTGCTGCTGCTGCTGCTCCTCCGAGTGGAAGCCGTCGACGGCTTTGGACTGCATCAGCTTACCCTCCCACAGCTTCAACACACGGCAGAAGAAACGGTACACGATCATTACGAAAACCAGACCACAAGGTGGACGCTCCTCGCGTCACACGGAGAGGAACGTTCATCCGAGATCCGAAGGCTGTACACCACAAGGGATGGTGAACATTCAAGGCATCACACGATCAAGCAACCCCAGAACATTACTGAACCTCCACCATGTGTGCCCCGTGGCCTTGTCTCATTCAAACACCGCTTCGTTTCATCCAGAGACCACGTGTGGTTCAGCGACACCCATCATAGACACTAAACGCTCAAAAGGACACCTGAGCATCCCAAACATCCCATGCATAAAGTCAGAAAACCAGGCCAACCGGAGCTACTAGAAATTGGACTGGTGACCTGTACGGTGTGTCTCCTGCATTTCGAGTAGTGAATCAGACCCACCGTGACCCTGACCAGGACTATAGTGCCACCATCAGGCCAGTCGGGCTGAACTCGAGCACCCGAGTAGCTGGAGAAAAGACGACTACCCGCTGACCAAGTCTCAAGTCCGTACGACTTACAGTTGGATGTTTGGAGCCCTAAAAAAGGGACAGTTTAAAAACTAGATTTTTTATTCGAAATGCTTTACTTTGAAGGGCTTATTTTGCATCTGTGAAGAAGTTCTCACAATAGGATTCTAGCTACCCTCGGAAAGTTCCAGCCTTGCATTTTCACGTCCGTGTCAGCGATAGGGTTTTTCATTCATAACTTGCTTTTGCACATCTGAGATTTTGTTTCCCCCGATATGACATTCGGTTATTGATCGGTAAGTGTGCATGAACACACACACGTTTGAGGAACCGCCGTTTACCGTTTTGAGCTCCATGAGAACCTGCTCGTCCACACCTTCATCCAGGAACAGCTCTCGGACTTCGTTGATCACGTCTTCCATCACCGACTTATAGAGCTTAGGCTGGAACACAAGCGAGAGAGAGATTAATACAACAGCACCGCGGGAGGAACAGCAGAGGTCTCATGCAGAGGTGGGTGATTGTGCTACATGTTTATATTTATGATTATTTAGGGGGGTTTGGAAGGGAGAATCATATTTAAAGTCTATAATAACATGCATAATTTAAATGTCATACTGATCTACAGGTACAGTGCAGTATTTAAAATACATTTAGGTCGACAGTGCAGTATTTAAAGCTCGTGTATGTCTAAGGTGCAGTATTTCAAGTCCATACAAGTGTCAAGTGCAGTATTTAAAGCGTATACAGATCTATAGTGCAGTATTTAAAGTGGATCCATATATACAGTGCAGTATTTAAAGCGTATACAGATCTAAAGTGCAGTCTTTAAAGTGTATATAGATATATAGTGCAGTATGTAAAGTCTACACAGATATACAGTGCAGTGTTTTAAGCGTATTCAAATCTAAAGTGCAGTATTTAAAACTCATACAGATCTATAGTGCAGTATTAAAAGTGTACATAGATATATAGTGAAGTATTTAAAATCTACACAAGTATATAGCGCAGTATTTAAAGCTTATACTGGTTTATAGCACAGTATTTAAAGCATATTTAGGTATTTTTCACAGTATTTAAAGCTTATACTGGTTTATAGCACAGTATTTAAAGCATATACAGGTATATATAACAGTATTTAAAGCTTATGCAGATATATAGCACAGTATTTAAAGCATATACAGGTATATTGCACAGTATTTAAAGCTTATACTGGTTTATAGCACAGTATTTAAAGCATATACAGGTATATATAACAGTATTTAAAGCTTATACTGGTTTATAGCACAGTATTTAAAGCATATTCAGGTATATATAACAGTATTTAAAGCGTATGCAGATATACAGCACAGTATTTAAAGCATTTACGGGTATATATAACAGTATTTAAAGCTTATGCTGGTTTATAGCACAGTATTTAAAGCATATTCAGGTATATATAACAGTATTTAAAGCGTATGCAGATATACAGCACAGTATTTAAAGCATTTACGGGTATATATAACAGTATTTAAAGCATATTCAGGTATATATAAGAGTATTTAAAGCTTATACTGGTTTATAGCACAGTATTTAAAGCATATACGGGTATATATAACAGTATTTAAAGCATATACGGGTATATATAACAGTATTTAAAGCTTATGCTGGTTTATAGCACAGTATTTAAAGCATATTCAGGTATATATAAGAGTATTTAAAGCTTATGCTGGTTTATAGCACAGTATTTAAAGCATATTCAGGTATATATAAGAGTATTTAAAGCTTATGCTGGTTTATAGCACAGTATTTAAAGCATATACGGGTATATATAACAGTATTTAAAGCTTATACTGGTTTATAGCACAGTATTTAAAGCATATTCAGGTATATATAAGAGTATTTAAAGCTTATACTGGTTTATAGCACAGTATTTAAAGCTTATACTGGTTTATAGCACAGTATTTAAAGCTTATACTGGTTTATAGCACAGTATTTAAAGCATATTCAGGTATATATAACAGTATTTAAAGCTTATACTGGTTTATAGCACAGTATTTAAAGCATATTCAGGTATATATAACAGTATTTAAAGCTTATACTGGTTTATAGCACAGTATTTAAAGCATATTCAGGTATATATAACAGTATTTAAAGCTTATACTGGTTTATAGCACAGTATTTAAAGCATATTCAGGTATATATAAGAGTATTTAAAGCGTATGCAGATGTACAGCACAGTATTTAAAGCTTATACTGGTTTATAGCACAGTATTTAAAGCTTATACTGGTTTATAGCACAGTATTTAAAGCATATTCAGGTATATATAACAGTATTTAAAGCTTATACTGGTTTATAGCACAGTATTTAAAGCATATTCAGGTATATATAAGAGTATTTAAAGCGTATGCAGATGTACAGCACAGTATTTAAAGTCCATCCTGAACCCATGTTTGGGATTAATCCTGCACAGAGCCGCAGCAGCTCTATTTAAAGCCCATGCTGGGGGTTTATATGGAGGGTGTGTGTGTGTGTGTGTGTGTGACGTGGTGTGTAGCTCCTTCCCATTCAGGCCTGAGTCTATATTAGAGTGGTGTGTGGGTGTGTGTGTGTATAAAGGCAGGAAGAGGACAGGAGGAGAAACACCAGCACACACAGTGTTGGGAGGAGGACGAGGCCATTACTCAGCCGCTTCTGCACTAAACACGTCCACTCGGACCCGGTCAGTTTAGCTTCTCCTGTTAATTACAGGCTGTTATGAGACTGCAAGAGTTACGAGGCAAATGCACACGATGCTCTACAATCCTGTTCATAAATACTGGAAAAATAAGGATGAATTTAAACACCGTAATATTAAATATAAAGATTAACACAATACACTTTTACAGCTCACTCACTACACGGACTGTTCCTCTTTTACTCACTTTCAGAACGATTTGGTATTCATTTAACGCAGTAAATTGCACAAATAAGTAATGGTGCAGATATTTGCATCGTTTAAGGTCATTATTTGAATGCAAAGTTGAATTGAAATGGTCAAAGTCACATAGTGGACAACAAAAAACAGTCCAGCTTCATATCTGTAGATGTTAGAAAACCAACAAAACACCAACAACTAAGTTTAAAACTATATTTTTTTAGCAATGCATCAATCAGAAGTTGTTTTACAGCCCTGAACTCCAAATCGGACCAAATAACCTTCTAAACTTTTGACTTATTGACTGGATTAAGCATTTTAGAACGGATCCAAACTATTATTTTGCATTTTCAGCATTTAGCAGACGCTTTTATCCAGAGCGACTTACAGTACTGTGACGGTATACAATCTGAGCAATTGAGGGTTAAGGGCCTTGCTCAAGGGCCCAACAGAAGCAACCTGGCTGTGGTGGGGCTTTAACCAGAGACCTTGTGATTACTAGTCCGGTATCCTAACCACTAGGCTACAGCTTGCCCTAACATCATGCTTTACACACCTTCGTCAGATTAAGTTTCACTATCAAACACACTAATAGACAACGTTGTGTCTCCAACATTAACCTGACTGCACGTCTTTGGACTGTGGGAGGAAACCGGAGCTCCCGGAGGAAACCCACACAGACACGGGGAGAACGTGCAAACTCCACCTGGGAATCGAACTAAAGGCACTGAAGGCATAAAGTCACATCGTTTCATTTTATCACAGAAATCAGATGAGTGATTTAAAAATGCAGATTTTATGTGTGTTAGAATGAATCCATGTGATTATATATATATATGACAAGCTGCAGATTCACTTTCATCTTCTCATCTAGACTATCGAATTAAAGCAAACGACTCCAAACAGACCTCCCTGACTTATTAACAAGCAAGAACAGCCTGATTTCGATGATAATAATGATGATAATAAAGCAATAATGAGTGTTGTAGATGATATTAGTGCAGAAGCAGGTCTGATCCTGTTCCAACAGCTGCTCCACATCAGATCTTAGTTAAAATGGCCGATTTCGTGTCTCTATCGCTGTTTTATGAAAGGGAAAAGCAAACTCAGGGTTTATTTAACATTAAACCCCCTCAGAACCTGATTAAATTCGTTATTTGACCCCGTTTGTCGTGTTTCACAGCTCAGTACTGAGTGACTCTGAGATCCGGGTCCTTACCACTGGGTTCGAGTTAGCCGAGCTCGCCATTTTAACTAGAGACAAACACGCAGCCCGGAGACGCGCACAGCGACCGAGAAAAAGCACCAATTCAGCGGCTTAAAACACCGATAAAAGGATTAAAACTGCTCCTCATGAGTGGGGAGATGAACCGAAAGTAAAAAACCATAAAAACCCAGCTGTTGGACGGTGTGTGTTATATCTCTCGGTCCCGGGCTGCTCCTTCTCCCGTCGCCGATCCGCCTTTATATACCGACCTGACTATGCGCGAGACCATAGGGCACGAGCGCTGAGCGGGCCTCGCGCCAAAGCTCGCGAGAGCTATAAAGCCACGCAAGCACGTAGGCGCTCTCGGGCTAAGCCCCGCCCCCGTCCCGTATCCTGATTGGTCAGGAGTGATTTGCTGACCGAACCGTTGACGATGAGTTAGCGCAATTAGCATAATCACATTATATATGATCAAAAATGTCTATCACGGTATTTTTTAAGATCATGACGGTTTATTTTATATTTCTGTGGCTTATTCTACTGTCATAAGTACATAGAATATAAAAAGTTTTAATTCCACCATGTATATAATGACGGTTTTGAGTACTATAAGCTATAAGAGGTCACCGCACCCAACAACACACGCTACCATATCATTACCATTGGTTTTGTAACTATAAATTGAAGCTCATATAGAGACTTGTTTGGGTGGCCTGTCAGTTAGAAGGTCATGGGTTCGATCCCCAGGCGGCGGTCCGGGTCCTTTCTTTGCGGAGTTTGCATGTTCTCCCCGTGTCCATGTGGGTTTCCTCTGGGTGCTCCGGTGTCCTCCCACAGTCCAAAAACATGCCACCAGGCTAATTGGAAACACTGAATTGTCCTATAGATACCTAGCCACTAGATGCACAGACCAGTGCATTGTAGTGCCGGTCCCAAGTCCAGATAAATAGGGGGGGGTCGTGTCATGAAGGGCATCCGGCGTAGAAATTGTTCCAGATCAATGCGGATCACGATCCGCCGAGAGCCGACCCCCCAACCGAACGGGACGAAGGCCGAGGAAGAAGAAGATACGGAGGCTCGTTTCTTGCAATAGATGTCCTCTTGGGCAGCCATAAGGTGCAGACGCATCAACCCTTTTACTGACATTTCCATCAGGGTAGAGTTTGCAAATAACGTCAAAGATCTGAAGCTTTATGTAAGAATCAGAGGAATCGACCTTTTACAATTCCTTTAAAGCTTATGCTCCAGGTGAGGCTCGAACTCACAACCACGGCATGTCTTTGCAAGTACTGCTGTATAAGTACCGCGCGCTAACCGATTGCGCCACTGGAGCTCTGCAAGGCTACATGTAGCATTAATTTAAGACCATGCACCACTGTAGCTGTTTCCAGTAAAACAATAGAACACAACAGGAAGGAGTTTATTAGAGGGACGGAGCAGGTAGGACGTTCTGGAGGCAAAGTCAGAGAGGCCAGATTGAGATGGGGGATGAAGATGGAGTCGGCAGGCTGGAGGATGGAGAGGAAAACCAAAGAGGTGCTGAGGGAGGATATGCAGGAGGAGGATGTTCAGGACAGGGCGAGATAAGGACGACTGAACCGATGTAGCGACCCATAATAAGAGCAGCCGAAAGAAGGGGAAGAAGACGATTATTCATATGTAATAATCGTAACTGACTTAAGGGCCCATCTGTGACTCTTGGACAGACATACAATTGGTTATTATTACCATTTTCTCAAAACTTCTGCTCCAGGTGAGGCTCGAACTCACAACCTCGGCATAGCTTCACCCGTACTGCTGTATAAGTACCGCGCGCTAACCGATTGCGCCACTGGAGCCTGGCAAATAGCGAACATGGTAAATTTAAGCACCTGCAAGTTATATTTTATTTACCAAATTGCTTAAGATGTATTTTATAGGCCATACAAGCATTTCAAAACATTTAACTAGTTTGAATTAATTGAATTAAACAGAAGAGGCTTTAGTATTGAACCCTGAGGAATGCCACTGATGTGATCACTGTACCCAGAAACCTAAAGACTAAAGACCTTTGAAGCAGAATATCCAAGCAACTGCACCACTGTAGACGTGCATTAGACGTGGACGACAGGGGAACGAGTGATGATACTTGAGCAGGATTAAGGACCTCGTCACACCAGCGTTTTCACTTCACTGGCATAAGCAAGGCTGATGTTGCTTCAGGTAAGGCTTGAACTCATAATGCTGGGATGGCTTCATACTTTTAGAATAAACACTGTATGGAAACACGCCCTGAGCAACATCGTTGTTGTGGACTTGTTGATAGAAGGGCTGAGACCTGAAGACCTAAAGGCTTTATGTAAAACAGATAACCAAGAGCACGTATCACTTAGAGCATTGCTCTACTGTTGCTGGGTTCAGTAGAACACACATCATATTTCTGTAAAGATGTGTTGCTTCGTTAAAATGGTGATTTGGTACCTGCACTAGATGTGAAATCCAAGAGCTCAAGGGTCCAACAGAATACAAATAATGTAGAGTTTGCATATTTTCTTTAAAAGATCTGCTCCAGGTGAGGCTCGAACTCACAACCTCGGCATGGCTTCACCTGTACTGCTGTATAAGTACCGCGCGCTAACCGATTGCGCCACTGGAGCTCAAAAAGCATAGGACATGGTTTGCAAAAAAACGACTTAATTTTGATAGACCATGCTGGATCAATTGGTTTTATGTAAACAAATTGAGGGACTGAAGGTCCAGCAGAGGAACTTGATAGTCTTATTGAGAGTTAGCTACTGGAGCTTGCTATGAAACTGATCAATTTAAACTCATAATAATTTACATTTTATTGAACAAATTGCTTTCATTGTATGTTTATGCGTCTTTTTCCAGTATGTGCGAGTCTGAAGACTTTAACCCAGTTCATACTAACATGGGACACTGGTGTACTTCCATACTGGGTGTGATCAGTTCTCTGAGCCAGGACGTTACCTCACTTCAGTTCTCCAGCTTCAATATTCACAAAAAAACCAAAGAGGAGCTTTATGGATGCGCTGAGGGAGAACATGCAGGAGGAGGATGTTCGGGACAGGGTGAAATAAGGACGAACGAACTAATGATGGGAGCAGCTGAAAGAACGGGAGGAAGAAGATGCATATTAAACAATTGTGACTTGTTTTGGCACTAGATATGGAATCCAGGGACTCAAGGGCCCAGTGGTGACAGCAGTACAGGTGAAGCCATGCCGAGGTTGTGAGTTTGAGCCTCACCTGGAGCAGCGGGTTTTTTGGAAGTGTTTTATTATAAAATGCTTACAGACCTTCCAAACCCCTGATGTTAATCGTCTTGGTTCTCAAGCAAAAGGATTAAAGTGTGAAAGAACCCTACACTTAATAACTATAATATTATCATGTGCACCTTTTGAAGAATTTTAGATCCAACCCAACAACATCCCCAAACTACTGTATTAGGCTAATTTAATGACTGCAAACTGTTGTTTTTTCTCCACACCATAGGTCACTATAGGGCTCCAGTGGCGCAATCGGTTAGCGCGCGGTACTTATACAGCAGTATGTGTGAAGCTATGCCGAGGTTGTGAGTTCGAGCCTCACCTGGAGCACAAAGAATTTTGGGAATAAACGCCAACAAACCTTTCAAACGCTTGATGCTAACCGTCTTGGTTCTGAGGCAGAAGGAGGAAACTTTGAGTACTTTCAAAGGCACAAATAACCATTATGCCAAATAAACCGATCATGATGAAGCTTTATAGTAAAAACTACACATTTTAAAGATTATGTTAGCAATGAAATAGAGGCTAAGAACCTCCCCAAGCTATTTTTTTCCCATTTTCCTCCCGATTTAGTGACTCAATTTTATCTTCCACTGCTGAGAGATACCTGATTGCAGCCGAGGAGAGCACATCGCTGTACACGCCTCCTCCTACATGTGTACAGCCCTCCTTTTCTCACCCCTGCATTCTGCACAGGCGTCTCTTCCGCCAATCAGGGTCCTTACACAGCGTATGAAGACCCACCCACCCACCTACACATAGTCCGGCCCCCAACCTGCAGATACGGTGGCTAATTAGTATCTGCTGCAGGCACTGCCAATTATGCCCACCAGATGGCGCCCAGCCGACCGGTGGCAACACTGAGTTTCGGACTGGGGAGTTCAGAAACTCGGTGTTGGTGTGCAAGCGGAACATCCTGCTGCGCCACCTGGGCACCACCATCCCCAAGCTATTTAGCTAAATTAAAAAATGCTAATCGCTGATTTATCTTTGCTAAATCAGGCTCCAGTGGCGCAATCGGTTAGTGCGCGGTACTTATACAGCAGTACAAGTGAAGCCATGCCGAGGTTGTGAGTTCGAGCCTCACCTGGAGCAGAAAGATTTTGGGAATGGTTTTACAGTCAAATGTCAACAAACCTTCCAAACTCTTGATGCCAACTGTCTTGGTTCTGAGGCAACTTAAAGTACTTCCAAAGGTAAACTGATCACAAAGCAGCTTTATAGTAAGAACGGCAAATTTTTAAGATTTTGTTAGCAAGAAAATAGAAGGCAAAGAATTTCAGAACTAACCCACCAACATCCCCAAGCTATTTAGCTAAATTAATTTATGCAAATAAAAAACCGGTCAGATTTTCATAGTGAAACATTTCTGCTCCAGGTGAGACTTAAACCTACAACCTTAGCATGGCTTCACCTGTACTGCTGTGTAAATAACGTGAACTAACAAATGTAGTATTGTGAGGACCTGGGTCCTACAAATCAGTCATGAGGCGATGCAGAAGCTTTTTAGCGAAGCTACCGCTGCTCCCAGCATCCTGGGCTCTTTTTTGGTGCAGATGTAATGTAGCATAATGGGATCCAAGTAAAGTCCTTAAGGACCCATCAGGAGATTTCTGGCAGTTCTTGATCCCTCAGTTTTTCACTCACAGAATCCGGTGAGCTTGAGCCCTTCTGAACAGTGGGTGCATGTGATAACGTTTTAGTAAACACATTTAGGGCTGTGTTACATTTGGCCTCAAAACTCACGTCTGTACTCAGGATGGATTTTAGTCTCATTTAGGAATTGGTGCATCATCACAATCACAATCACAAGTTTCTTTTATTAAGCTCAGATGTTTTACAATTAGAAGTGTTCAGGCTCCAGTGGCGCAATCGGTTAGTGCGCGGTACTTATCCAGCAGTATGTGTGAAGCTATGCCGAGGTTGTGAGTTCGAGCCTCACCTGGAGCAGAAAGGTTTTTGGGAATAAACGTCACCAAACCTTCTAAACTCTTGATGCTAACCGTCTTGGTTGTGAGGCAGAAGGAGGAAACTTTGAGTACTTCCAAAGACGCCACCAACCAGTACTGTGAATAAACCAACCATAATGGAGCTTAATGATAAAAACTACACATTTTAAAGATTGTGTTAGCAGGAAAAAAAAGGCTCAGAATTCAGAACTAATTTAACATCATCCCCAAGCTATTTAACTAAATTAATAAACACTATTCGCTATTTTTACCTCATGAATTCAGGCTCCAGTGGCACAATCGGTTAGCGCGCGGTACTTATACAGCAGTATGTGTGAAGCTATGCCGAGGTTGTGAGTTCGAGCCTCACCTGGAGCAACAGGATTTTTGGGAATAGACGTCAACAAACCTTCCAAACTCTTGATGCTAATCATCTTGGTTCTCAAGTAAAAGGGTGAAAGTGTGAAAGAGCTCTACATTGAATAACTATAACATTATCATGTGTACCCTTTGTTTGACAGGGCATAAGGGCACCAAACTCTGTGACTAGACTAGACTGTATCTAGACTGACTAAACTGATCAAGGACTGTCACACTTAACCTTTTTGGGATTTTAATTTTGGGTTTTAGCACCAAGCCACTTTGTTCCAAAAGACGTCCTGATTGAGGAAGTTTCACGTCTGAATTTGTCATCCTGGCAAGGACAGGAAATGGAATTTTGTGGCCTGCAGTAGGATGGAATGTGTTTTTAGTAGATGGAGCACATGGAAAACTAAGGGACAAAGAAGTCAATGACTGTTAGAAAGCCAGTGGCAATAGTAGTAGCCTAGTGGTTAACTTACTGGACCAGTAATTAGGCCTCACCACTGCCAGGTTGCTGCTGTTGGGTCCTTGAGCAAGGCCCTTGACCCTCAATTGCTTCGACCATGAATTGTCGCTTTGGATAAGGGCGTCTGCTAAATTCCAAAAATGTCAACCAGCAACAGATTAGTATAAGGCAGCAGAAACCAGCAACCAGAAATATAATAATAACAAATTAAATAATAAAAAATCAGACTTGTTTTTAGTTTTAAATGATCAGCTCAGGACTTTTATAGATCGTTTAGCATGGCGGCTGGGTTCTGTCGAATGCCCAACATTCTAGAAGGGTTCAGGATTGTGCCAAGCTTTTTTCATTTAAAGGATACTGGGGTCTAATGTAGTCCTGGGATACGTAAAGCTTTAGATATAGTTTTATATCCTTGTCCTGATTTCTACCTTGGCACAATTTGATCTTAAGAGATTTACAGATAATTCCCTGGGCGTCATGACAGTGCAGTGTGAATTATGGACCCTTGTAGACCCTGAAGTGTCAAATTATTTACTTTGCAACTTTTCTAGACACACCTTTATAATAGAGTCATTATAATAGAGTCATTATAATAGAGTCATTATGTTATAATAGAATTAAACTGATTTTAAAAAGTGTTTTATGTTTGTTTACGTTTGATTCCAAAATGGCGGACACGGAGGGGAGCTGTAGTTACGATGTCGGCCCATAGAGGGCGCACTTCACCTGATGAGTATCACAGGGATAATGGTACAAGTGGGTAATGAGTGACGATCTGTATTAATAAATAATAATTTATATTAATTAAAATTATATTCATAATAGTAATATTACAATTATTTATTAATTAAAGTATTCAGGATCAGTTTATAAACACTAACACACTGAAAGGATGGTGATGAGAAAAATGTCAGTATTATTATATTTAATTAATTTTAATGAGATAAAACAGAATACACTGGTACCTTGAAACTGGACGTCAGTCGGTTCTGGGAGTGACGTTGAGTTTCGAGGTATTTTTTCCCATAAGGATGTTTGGGGAACCTGTTAATGCGTCCATGGTCCCGTGGAGCTGCAGATATTTTAGTCTCATGTAAAATAATGAGGTTGTTTTTGACACTTAAACACTGAAAATAACACAAATATAATATAAACACACTGAAATAAAAAGCTGATTCTGATTCTCACCATTTCTCAGAAGCTGGAGCTGTAACACAAGTTTAAAAGTGAAACAGGGAGGAGAATCCAGATAAACACAGATACATGTGGAGCTGTAACCCTGGATCTGACGCTTATTCCACACTGATGCAGGTTCGTCTCATATTCACACTTTGATGATGTTTTACTGCTCAAGCCAGGGCTGAACAAAGCTGGTGTTCACTGTTAATTTGAAATTAAATGAATACATTTTGTAAAATACAAACTAAACTAGGTGAGTTTAAGGGAAATGTTGAGTTTAAGGGAACGCCTTTCTTGACGAGGGGCATTGAGTTTCCTTACAGTACCTTACAGTATATTCTGACTTTACCTTAAATTGTTTCTGATATTACCTGACATTCTGCTGATTTAAACTGGTCTTTTGTGTTTAAAACAAGCACAAAACCACAACACTTGAGGGTCATCACTAAGACATGTCTTTTTTTAAGCAGGGTTTCCAGTTTTAACTGGGTGGTTTAGTGGGTAACACTGTTGCCTCACAGCAAGAAGGTCCTGGGTTCGGTTCCCAGGTGGGGCGGTCCAGGTCCTTTCTGTGTGGAGTTTGCATGTTCTCCCCGTGTCTGCGTGGGTTTCCTCCCACAGTCCAAAGACGTGCAAGTGAGGTGAACTGGAGACACTAAATTGTCCATGACTGTTCAATATAATCTTGTGAACTGATGAATCTTGTGTAATGAGTAACTACCATTCCTGTCATGAATGTAACTAAAGTGTAAAACATGACGTAAAAATCCTAATAAACAAACTGTTTTAACTGGAATAATTGTGTTGTAAAAGTTAATAATGCACTTAAAATAAAAGAGTAAACCAGTACTCAATTACCAGCAAATCCAGCATAACACCAGCACTGCCCAGTTTAAACCAACAATAAATCAGACTTTGGGCATGTAGACCTGTAATCTGAAATGTATTCATGTTTATTGGTTCATTTCTATAATTACTTTCACAAACCACTTTATCTGGTCAAAGCTGCGGTGGATCCAGTCCCACTCGTGTGCAAGGGTCCTGAAAGAGGAAGCTCACTGGTCCTACATGTTTCTCAGAAAGCACCTTATCTTCTTAACCTTGCAGGTTGATAGCTAATGGACAATGTGGACAATCTGGTAGACTGAGGATGGGATTTGGCAAAGACTAAGATAAAACCACGAATCCCTCAAATAATCACAACATGCAGTAAAAAAGCTTTTGGGAACTTTTTGTTTATTTGAAAAAGAGAGAAAGAGAGAAAAGATGAAACTTGGTATGAATGTAAACTGAACCCAACAGTACAATGGCTTCAATAATAATAATAATAATAATTTTATACATGCATTTCTCCTTTACTGTGGAAGATACAAAAAATAACATCAAAAAGTAAAAGAAACTGACAACATTTACATAAATGTAAACCATGCTGAATGCTTGAAATGTTTAATGTATTTTTAATACATATTTATGTCCATCATATCGCGATTTAAACCTTGTAAGCTTGTATTATAAAGGCATGTGCTGATATTAACATAAACAATAATCATAATAATATTAGAATATAATAGTAATGTTAGCTTGTGGGTGTACTGATTATATGTGACATCAGTTGATTTCTCATTTTTGATTCTATTTACTGCACATAATTAAGTCAAACTGTCTTCCTAATTAAAGCTGTCTCTATAGAAATAGATTTGATAGAAGTTATTATATTAATTTAAAGGATAAACACATCAAACGACAATAAAAGAAGCCAAATCGTTGTTATAATCATGCCAGCCCGATAGGTGGCGATGTTTCATCACTTCTGCATCCTGCACGATGTGTGAACCTGTGGGTGTCGAAGGTAATATCAAATCTAATCAAATAAAACTAAAAATCATATGAATGACCCTAAAAATAAAGCCTGCTCGCCTAAGGAATAGTCCGGACATATTTTCGGTGCTGTCATAGCAACAGGGATAACGCGATCTGATTTTGTGACGTCAGAACGTTTAGTAGGTGCGTTATTATTGAAACGTAAAAACAAGAACGTTTTTAACTATTTAAGCTTGTTAGGGGGTTTGTTTAGTACCAACTTCAGCACTTCAGAAGAAACTCATCTGTAATTTATTCATGGTTTTGATCACACAGTGGAATAAAATATAAACAATTAAATGTTTAATATCAGCACTTGCTGTTGAACCATGAGCATCATGTCTGATCTCACACCACATGCAGGAGGAACAGAAACAGAGAGGAATGACCAGTCTGAAGGACACTCATACTGTACCGTGGATGATCTGTGATTATTGTAGTTGATTATTGATTATTGTCAGTAATATCAGGCGCCGCTGGATCTGCAGCAGCGGGTCACTAACTAGTTCATGCAGAGATCTGATTTTATGTATTTCATTTCAACATTCAGTCATCTTCTGTACAGAAACGTTATAATAACTGTAAATCTCTATTTTCTGAGAGGTAAATAAATTATCTGCTTTTTTTGTGATGAGGACGAGGAGCTTCACTTCGCCGTCATCATCTGAACAAATTCTGAAGGAATGAGAAAAGAGAAAAATGTTAATCAGCCTGCAAACCTTCCAAACCTTCCTCTATTCAATCAAATGTCCTCAGTTCATCAGAAACATCCGAGATTTGAGTTATACCTGGTTCACACGACACGATTTTTGCCCTGATTTTCGCTCACCGGCTGGTCGCTGCTAGATGTGGCCGCTCGGAGGAAACTCGGCTCTCGATCACGAGTGTGAACTGTTCAACGACTCGATCCGAGCGCCTCAAGGACAATATCTAGCGTGCTAAACATCTGGATCAGTCGGGCGACTGGCAGTGAGTGCGGTGTCGAACTACAGCCAGTGAGAACGTGGGAGGAGTGTAAAAACGTGGTACAGGGGCGTAATATGTTTTCTATCAGATCAGAATACATCAGCACACACAAGCTTTACAGTATTTGTGACCTATCGTCCACGCCTAACCATAATACCCACAATGCACTGCAAACAACCTCCGACTCAGTACAGAACAGAACAGATGCCCCCTGCTGGTCACGTAGCCCAATCCACTGCACATCAGCACACAAACGACTTTGATCGCTCGCTTTGATCGCTCGCTCATTTTTGGACGTGGTGGCATTAAACCCCTCGTCACTTCTCACGCGTGTGTTTTCGTGGACCAGACCGACTCGCCAGACCAATAATTAGGGCACAAACTGCATGAACAACAATTTAACAATAGAATACAGTCAAGAAATCCCCAAAATAAAAATCTCAATTCTTTTATCTGTTAATAAAGTACATAAGAAATCAAGGACGTACATAATTAAGAACATCAAAATATTAATTCGTTAATTTCATTATCATGTCAGTCGTGGATCAGTTCAGCAGCTGTGAGGTGAACTACACCAGACACTCGGAGAGCTTGCTCTGTTTTCTTCAAATATAATAAGCATTACAGGGGAAGACTTGGTTCCCACATGTTGGTGAAGCCCACAATACTAAATGCATGAGTGTAAATAAAATAAGGACATAAATAAGTCTGTACCGCACCTTCATAGTTGACCTGACCGTCTCCGTCGATGTCGGCTTCTCTGATCATCTCGTCCACTTCCTCGTCCGTGAGCTTCTCGCCCAGGTTCGTCATCACGTGGCGCAGTTCTGCGGCGCTAATGTAGCCGTTGCCGTCCTGCCAAAAGAGAACCGGTAAGAAGGTTCCTCAAAGGTTCCTGAACCATCGTGGAGATCCTGTTGCTACCCTGTAGTATGCAAAGATGTCCAGCCCGACTCCCACGTAATTCAGTTATGTGACTGTTCGAATCTCAGCTCCGCTACCGGCAGGCTGGTATAAGTCATCTATAAGTGCAAAGTCATTTCTTATATAATATAATATCATTTATTAATAAATCGCTGAATGTAACTCACTTCACACATTATATAAAGTTTGGCTTGTTTATAGCTTCACCCCTTCGTTACGCACAGCTCTGACAGGTAAACATGTACATCGTTGTACATACATCGGTCCACGTGAGCTGAAGCACGCTGGTGATGGTACGAACCTTATCGAACACCCTGAAGGCCTCTCGGATTTCCTCCTCGCTGTCCGTGTCCTTCATCTTTCTGGCCATCATGGTCAGGAACTCGGGGAAGTCGATGGTGCCGTTACCTGAGAGTAAAGAGGGGAAACATTTATAAAACACAATCATTTTATTAACTTCATCCCACATGTCATCCCCCAACATTTTACTCCAATGCTCGGGTAAAAAGTGTCATCTGACCACATATTACATCAAGAAATATTGTATTATCTATAAAACAGTTCAAATTAAAAACGTCTTTTATTAAAGTCACTGACCCCTCTTTTACAGAACAAAAACGTGCTGCCTTTTCGTCTGAGCCACAAACAAAACAGGTTTTAATAAATGAGGTATAAAGGCACATAAACACATTTATACAGTATTTATAGGATATAGGACATTTATAAGTAAAGGACGCCCAGGTGGAGCAGCGGGACATTCTTCTAGCACACCAGTCGGCTGGGTGCAATTGGCAATGCCTGCAGGGAGGGATGACCGGAATATGTGGGCGGGGTCTTCAAACCCTGTGTAAGTACCCTGATTGGCGGATAGAGGCGTCTGTGCAGAGTGCAAGAGGGTTCCGCTAAGGGCTGTGAGCAGCAATATACCCACCTCGACTGCACAAAATCGCATATATACAGGTCCTTCTCAAAAAATTAGCATATTGTGATAAAGTTCATTATTTTCCATAATGTAATGATAAAAATTCAACTTTCATTTATTTTAGATTCATTGCACACCAACTGAAATATTTCAGGTCTTTTATTGTTTTAATACTGATGATTTTGGCATACAGCTCATGAAAACCCAAAATTCTCAAAAAATTAGCATATTTCATCCGACCAATAAAAGAAAAGTGTTTTTAATACAAAAAAAGTCAACCTTCAAATAATTATGTTCAGTTATGCACTCAATACTTGGTCGGGAATCCTTTTGCAGAAATGACTGCTTCAATGCGGCGTGGCATGGAGGCAATCAGCCTGTGGCACTGCTGAGGTGTTATGGAGGCCCAGGATGCTTCGATAGCGGCCTTAAGCTCATCCAGAGTGTTGGGTCTTGTGTCTCTCAACTTTCTCTTCACAATATCCCACAGATTCTCTATGGGGTTCAGGTCAGGAGAGTTGGCAGGCCAATTGAGCACAGTAATACCATGGTCAGTAAACCATTCACTGTGAGCAGGTGCCAGGTCGTGCTGAAAAATGAAATCTTCATCTCCATAAAGCTTTTCAGCAGATGGAAGCATGAAGTGCTCCAAAATCTGCATTGACCCTGCCCTTGATAAAACACAGTGGACCAACACCAGCAGCTGACATGGCACCCCAGACCATCACTGACTGTGGGTACTTGACACTGGACTTCAGGCATTTTGGCATTTCCTTCTCCCCAGTCTTCCTCCAGACTCTGGCACCTTGATTTCCGAAAACAGTACTTTGGACCACTGAGCAACAGTCCAGTGCTGCTTCTCTGTAGCCCAGGTCAGGCGCTTCTGCCGCTGTTTCTGGTTCAAAAGTGGCTTGACCTGGGGAATGCGGCACCTGTAGCCCATTTCCTGCACACGCCTGTGCACGGTGGCTCTGGATGTTTCTACTCCAGACTCAGTCCACTGCTTCCGCAGGTCCCCCAAGGTCTGGAATCGGCCCTTCTCCACAATCTTCCTCAGGGTCCGGTCACCTCTTCTCGTTGTGCAGCGTTTTCTGCCACACTTTTTCCTTCCCCAGACTTCCCACTGAGGTGCCTTGATACAGCACTCTGGGAACAGCCTATTCGTTCAGAAATTTCTTTCTGTGTCTTACCCTCTTGCTTGAGGGTGTCAATGATGGCCTTCTGGACAGCAGTCAGGTCGGCAGTCTTACCCATGATTGCAGTTTTGAGTAATGAACCAGGCTGGGAGTTTTTAAAAGCCTCAGGAATCTTTTGCAGGTGTTTAGAGTTAATTCGTTGATTCAGATGATTAGGTTAATAGCTCGTTTAGAGAACCTTTTCATGATATGCTAATTTTTTGAGATAGGAATTTTGGGTTTTCATGAGCTGTATGCCAAAATCATCAGTATTAAAACAATAAAAGACCTGAAATATTTCAGTTGGTGTGCAATGAATCTAAAATATATGAAAGTTGAATTTTTATCATTACATTATGGAAAATAATGAACTTTATCACAATATGCTAATTTTTTGAGAAGGACCTGTATATATACGTATATCCTAATACCAGACCTGACACAGCCCTTCTGTTTCTATCCAAACTTGGGACCTGCAGCTAGTAGCTAGGCTCATTTCCATGTAGAAGCCTGACCGGCCGATAGCACCTCTGAGATTCGAACCCTGGACCCCCAGATCTCAGCCGCATTGAGCTAAAAACTGAGGTGTGTAACCATTTGGGATGTTCAGTAATGGCACTGCACTTGATGAATTCGATTTGGAACACAGCCAGTCTGACGGAGGTGTAAACCACCCACACACACACACCTCCTGACCATGTGGGTCCTGCTTTGCATGCAGGGAAATGTCTGGGCGGAGACGCAGTTAAAGGGCGGCCTTCGTTTTTGAATGATGTAAATTGAATAGATGCGGTGATGAGGAAGAGTCTCGGCGCTCAGGTTTCACCCTGTACGTGACCGCCTGTGGCGTCTCAGTCATGTAGACGGTATCTGGAACGATCATGGCGTGATGTGTGTCTGAACAGGTCACGCTCCTGAACCCCTGACCCTCAGCTGCCCATGTAAGGGAACGTGAAGCCATTTGGGACACGCCAACATTCTACTAGTCCTGATGTTTAACCCCCCCAATCGTACCGAACTCTGCTTCCCAAATGACTCCGGTCTGGACTGAAGGTGCGAGTGTGGAAACACCCTAAGACGACACAATGTAGTGAACGTCACTGATTTTAGGCTCGTATATTTGCGGTGTGAACCCTCACCGTCAGCGTCGACCTCGTTGATCATGTCCTGCAGCTCAGCCTCGGTGGGATTCTGTCCCAGTGAGCGCATCACTGTTCCCAGTTCTTTTGTGGTGATGGTACCGTCTCCATCCTTATCGAACAGAGAGAAGGCCTCTTTAAACTCTGGAACACACGACACACACATTATTACATTATTTACAGTAGTTACAGTATTTAGTTATATTTGACATATTTATAGTTATATTTAACATATATACAGTGTATCACAAAAGTGAGTACACCCCTCACATTTCTGCAGATATTTAAGTATATCTTTTCATGGGAACACACTGACAAAATGACACTTTGACACAATGAAAAGTAGTCTGTGTGCAGCTTATATAGCAGTGTAAATTTATTCTTCCCTCAAAATAACTCAATATACAGCCATTAATGTCTAAACCACCGGCAACAAAAGTGAGTACACCCCCAAGAGACTACACCCCTAAATGTCCAAATTGAGCACTGCTTGTAATTTTCCCTCCAAAATGTCATGTGACTCATTAGTGTTACTAGGTTTCAGGTGTGCATAGGGAGCAGGTGTGTTCAATTTAGTAGTACAGCTCTCACACTCTCTCATACTGGTCACTGAAAGTTCCAACATGGCACCTCATGGCAAAGAACTCTCTGAGGATCTTAAAAGACAAATTGTTGCGCTACATGAAGATGGCCAAGGCTACAAGAAGATTGCCAACACCCTGAAACTGAGCTGCAGCACAGTGGCCAAGATCATCCAGCGTTTTAAAAGAGCAGGGTCCACTCAGAACAGACAGAACAGTTGGTCGTCCAAAGAAGCAGAGTGCACGTGCTCAGCGTCACATCCAACTGCTGTCTTTGAAAGATAGGCGCAGGAGTGCTGTCAGCATTGCTGCAGAGATTGAAAAGGTGGGGGGTCAGCCTGTCAGTGCTCAGACCATACGCCGCACAATACATCAAATTGGTCTGCATGGCTGTCACCCCAGAAGGAAGCCTCTTCTGAAGTCTCTACACAAGAAAGCCCGCAAACAGTTTGCTGAAGACATGTCAACAAAGGACATGGATTACTGGAACCATGTCCTATGGTCTGATGAGACCAAGATTAATTTGTTTGGTTCAGATGGTCTCAAGCATGTGTTTGGCGGCAATCAGGTGAGGAGTACAAAGATAAGTGTGTCATGCCTACAGTCAAGCATGGTGGTGGGAATGCCATGGTCTGGTGCTGCATGAGTGCAGCAGGTGTTGGGGAGTTACATTTCATTGAGGGACACATGAACTCCAATATGTACTGTGAAATACTGAAGCAGAGCATGATCCCCTCCCTCCGGAAACTGGGTCGCAGGGCAGTGTTCCAGCATGATAATGACCCCAAACACACCTCTAAGACGACCACTGCTTTATTGAAGAGGCTGAGGGTAAAGGTGATGGACTGGCCAAGCATGTCTCCAGACCTAAACCCAATAGAACATCTCAAGCGGAAGGTGGAGGAGCGCAAAGTCTCGAATATCCGCCAGCTCCGTGATGTCGTCATGGAGGAGTGGAAAAGCATTCCAGTGGCAACCTGTGAAGCTCTGGTAAACTCCATGCCCAGGAGAGTTAAGGCAGTTCTGGGAAATAATGGTGGCCACACAAAATATTGACACTTCAGGAACTTTCACTAAGGGGTGTACTCACTTTTGTTGCCAGTGGTTTAGACATTAATGGCTGTATATTGAGTTATTTTGAGGGAAGAATAAATTTACACTGTTATATAAGCTGCACACAGACTACTTTTCATTGTGTCAAAGTGTCATTTTGTCAGTGTTGTCCCATGAAAAGATATACTTAAATATCTGCATAAATGTGAGGGGTGTACTCACTTTTGTGATACACTGTATATATAGTTATAGTTAAGCTTTACTTACAGAATTTACAGTTATGTTTACAGTATTTAGTAATATTTGCATATTTCCTATACTTACTGTATTTGCAGATTTACCTACTACATCCATAGTTCTATTTACTGTGTGTAGTTATATTCACCATATCTAGTTATATTTACTATATCTATAGTTATATTTACTGTATTTACAGTTATATTTACTATATTTATAGTAATATTTACTATATCTATAGTTATATTTACTGTATTTACAGTTGTATTTACTATATTTATGGTAATATTTACCATATCTAGTTATATTTACAGTTATATTTACTATACCTACAGTTATATTTATTATATTTATAGTAATATTTACTATATCTATTGTAATATTTACTGTATTTACAGTTATATTTATTATATTTATAGTAATATTTACTATATCTATAGTTATATTTACTGTATTTACAGTTATATTTATTATATTTATAGTAATATTTACTATATCTATAGTTATATTTACTGTATTTACAGTCGTATTTACTATATTTAGTTATATTTACTATATCTATTGCTATATTTACTGTTTAGTTACATTTACTATATCTATAGTTATAATTACTGTATTTACAGTTATATTTACTATATTATTTACTCCATTTGCAGTTATAATTCCATTAACCTTATTTTTTACTGTATTGAGATTCCGTTGATGTTGCCGCTGTTATTTTCTGTGACTGAATGTTTGAAACACTTAAATAGCACGCATAGAGTTTAAATAGAAACAGAGATTTTGTATCATGTCAGTTTTTACCTGCGATTTGTTCCTCTGTGAGCTGATCGGCCTGAAATACAGAACAGAAAAAATTATTATTATTATTTATTACCAATGGAACACAAACTCATACACAGAAATACACTCATTAAATACTAAATAAAAATTACTTCACTTCTAATCACGTTCAGTAAGTGATTGTTTCAGTTGTGATCTGCTGGGGTTCCTCTATTTTAAAAATAAACTGTTTATGTGATAAAGTGACTCATTTTAACACTTTAACCACTTTATTTCCTTCCTTTTTCTGAGACATGACTGAGGTGGTTGTTTTAAACTCCACGTTTCCTGCACTGATGTTGAATTTATTGATGCACCAGAGCTTAAAATTAAATTAGTTTTAAATAAAACACACATCATTTCACATCCAGTATTTTCCTTCGAAAGCTGCACAGTTACTATTAAAACTGGATAAACACAAACAGTAAATGACATAATTAATAATCAAAACCGGGTTTCTGCATTGTTGTGTTTACGTGTTAGACCTCCAGCCGAGCAAATACCATTTTACATAAACACTTCTGACACCTCTCTTGTGGAACCTTTACCAGTTCTTCTGGTGCAGAAGCTTCCAGCTCATAGAGGTTTGAAGGCTTTCAAGCTGCAACTTGAGATTTCAATCCATTCCAGGATGTTCCAGGACTGATTTCATAACCGAGCGTTGGTTGAGTTAGAAGTGTGTTTGGGGTCATCATGATCACCAAGGTTCAATTTCACCACAGAAGGTAGAACGTTCCTCTTCAAAACGTCGTGGTGTTTCTGTGAATCCATGATGCCGGTCACATCTCCACATCATCACTGACCCCCTCCACGCTTGACCGTGGTGATGGTGTTCCTCTGGTCATTATGGTTGCCTTTCTTAGACCAAACAAACAGTCCCGGTTTGGATTCATCTCTTTATAGAACGTGTTCCAGAACCCTGCAGGCCATGTAAATTCCTCCTGGGGTGTTCCAGTCCAGTCCACGCTTCCTGTGCTTCTGGGTCAAGTGTGGTGTGCATTGTGGAGTCCAACCATGAGGTCCTCAGTTGTTAAATGATCAAGTGATCTTCTTATGGCTTTTATCAGGTTGTTCTGTAAGTCTTTTCCACTAACACAGACGTTTTTCCTTATTTTCCTGATGAGACAAATGTTGGACCTTCTCCGACAACCAGGCAGGTCTTCTGCTGAGCCGTTAATTCTGGACAAAACGTCCAATGGAGTCTCTAGGAATTAAATATTCAACCCACTAAACAATATAAGGATGTATTTTAATGTAATATATGTCATATAACACCATTATTACTCATTTTAATTACTATAATATTGGTTAGTTCCAATAAATCCAATAAAAACGACCCATCTACCATTACTGACAAGAAGCTCTACATTGTAATAAATACGGTTGGGTGTTGCACAGAAAGATGGCCTCCTGGGTCCTGGGTTCGATCCTGGCTTGCAGTCCATGTCTGTAAGAAGTTTGCTACTATCTCCATAAAACATGCAGTAGGTGGATTGGCTGCTGCAAATTCTCATTATGAATGTATGAATGAATTATTTTCCAGAATAACACATTTAATCTAGATTAGTATCACATTATGGATATACTTTAATATAATTTATGTATATGTTTTGTATTTATATATGAATTTGACTTAATGACGATTGTTTGAGGCTATAATGAACCGTCAATGCAGAACCTCATGACACATTATTAAAATCCACAGTAGTACGTGCTTTATATTACAATTAGCTCTCAGCTATAAATATTTAAGCATTATTTATAATGTCTGCAATATCAAATGTTATATTAATACATTATATGGCTATAATTTCATGCATTTTAATCGCGTCTCGTATTTGAATGAACTCGTACAGACTGGCAGGAACTATAACAATGCCATGTAGCGTCTGTGGTACAAAAGTAAAATCATTAGCACTACCAAATATCAAACTAAACACCAAACATAACATTATTTATTCAAACAAGCACAAATAATATCGATACACACCATATTTGCGGTGATGTAGAGCGGCGAGTGCGGTCCAGGCGGAAGCGGGTAATGAGACGCAGTGCTGCTGTTTGTTCTCTCTGTGCTGCTGTGCTTTACACGGTATCCCTCCGCCCATCAAAACCCGAGTGCGTACGTTCGGGAACTCGCGTCCTAAATCGAGCGTGTTCACTACAGAGTGCACTAGATAGTGCACACTAGTCTGTAGTCATTGAGGGAAATACTGTATCGCTTGGCTAAAAGAGCTCGTATGTCCCGATCTGGGTTCCAATTCATCACCAGACAACCCACCCGTTTGCTTATTCGATTACTAACTCACACTTAGAAGCAATTTAGAGCAGCCAATCCACCTTCAGCATGTTTTGTGAGCTACCTAGAGGAAATACACTAAGATCATGCTAAGCTCTGTACAGGCAGTGAATGAAGATAGGTATCAAACCCAGGTCCTGAGAGGCCATGCTGAGGGACATCATTAGCATGCTTCCACATCCAGACAGGTTCATTACAGCTCTAGTAGTTTTAAACGTCTTCATTGTCATATGGACGTTGGTTTTCTTATTTCAGTTTCTACTTTCGATCTTTCCCATGTTGATGAAGATATTTGGTCTTACTAAAACATAAATGACCGCTTAAGACTTCCTAAACATTCAGGTGAGAAAGTCTCAATGTGGGTCCTCCATGGATCGGGCTTCTATGTCCAACACGTCTTAAGTCAACACCTCAAACTTCTTTGTGTTCTTCAAACCAATCCAGAGGAATTTTTAAGTGTAGCAGGTCCTATTATCCTTCTGAAAGAGGGCACTGCCATTAGGAAATAACATTGTCATGAAGGGGCACTTGGCCTTCACCAATGGTATGGTAGGTGGTATGTGTGCCATCTTCCCATAGTGTATCCTGGTTCTCTTTCCCAGGTAAGCGACACACATGATGTAGAAGAAAACCTGAATCATCAGACCAGGACATCTACGTCTGTTGCTCCCTTGTAGGTACTGGTGGTGGACGGGTTTGGTACTGGAGTGCACCAGAGATCCTTGTGTTGACCCATTTCTCCTGATACCAACACTTCACTTGGTGTCTGATATATCCTAATCATCATGTAATGTGATGATTAATGTTATTGCTTTCACCTGGCAGTGCTGGTAATGCTGGGGCTTGTAAGAATTTATATGGTGTAGAAAGTTCTCCTACCTTTGTTGCATCAGTGACGTTTCTATGTCCAAATAAATAGTGCTAGTTTGACTGCACCCTTTACAAAAAACATTTACCCAAACATCAGGAGGAAACCCCCAACATTTGCCCAGAAATGATCCAAAAACAGTTCATAAATGAGGAGCTGCTGGAACATAGGCAACAATCTCCACAGTCAGACGTGCTTTACATCACCGTGGGCTTAAAGGCTGTTGTGCTAAAACTAAACAAAGCAGTAATTCAAGCCGGACCTGGGTTTTGGTTATTCCTAGACAACGTCCGACTGTGTGTGTGTGTGTGTGTGTGTTTACCCTCACACCAGAGAGACTCATAAGTTTAGCGAGTCTGGAGAGACCACAATACATTACAAAGCTAACAGCAGCAACCTCTGAGTGTGAATGCAGAACCCCCACCCACATAATGCAAACACACACACACACACACACACACACTCGACAAAAACACAGCAGGTGCTTCGGGTTAATTCTTAGGTGATAATAGAGAGCATGACAGCACAAGAACGTGCACACCTTCAGGTAAAAGTGTGTGTGTGTGTGTGTGTGTTCTGGTGACAGTGAACATCCCTCTGCGGTGTAACCGCCTCACACCACACAGAAATCCTGAGTATGTGCAGCTCTCGGTTCTACAATGCGGGAGAAACCATGCCGAGGCACACTCCAGCTACTGTACAATTACCTCACACACAATACAACAACCATCACCAAACGAAACTGGGTGCCACCGTGGAGCAGTGGTCATGGGTCCCGGGGACTTGGGTTTGATTCTAACCTGTATTGTGCCTTCTAGACAGCACATATACTAAAAATGGAACGCCTGTACCTGTACTCCTTGTGTCCATGTGTGTTTCCTCTGGGTATTCCAGTCACCAGTGTGTTACGGCTTTTAACGATGCTGAACTCAAGCACGACCACACCCACACTGCCACTACCCACTAACCCAGTTGTTTAGCCATCGGGATTTGGCCCTTGTCTTCTAAATTATCCATACAGAATAATATACCAATGACACTGGGAGAGGCACACAAGCACTGGATCTCCACCGGGTTCTCAAGGTGATTGATGAAGCAAGAAACCCATCCAGCCATCCAGTAGGCTTTCTTTGTTTAGGCGGGGGAATATACCTTAGACATGAAGACCCTGTGGCCTCCTTACCACCACGGTATTGCCAGCTAAGGGTTTATCAATTAAACCAAGAATCCAATCTGAGTGCCAGACTCTCCAGTTCCTAGTCGTGACAATCCACCAAGAACTTGGAGGCCATGGACAGAGTCTCACTAATGGGGAGTTGTGGATCAAGACAACAAGGTTTGGACCTGGTTATACCCTACAGACTACCTGGGTAAAGAAGTATAACTGCTGCAACACCTGAGACATCAACAGGGTACAATTACTGACAAGTCAGTTGCATTCACAATGGAGTGATGGAGAACATCACCTCAAACTGAAAGTAGAAGAATCCAGATCAACTCTGGAAACGCTTCAGAGAAGGTTCGATTCAGTGTGACATGCAGCGATCACACGACGTTCACAGGATTTTGGTGTTAGCCGTCAACGTTCTGCAAACCCCACAAAGCAAAGAACCGGAACGAGAGTACGTCAGAAACAAAAGTAGAAAGGTGCTGGAGGCTGCACAGGAAACCAAAACCACAGAGAGTCAAGAACAGCAGCTCGCACTACTGGTGCCAAGGTGAAAGATGAAATGTTGTCGTATTTACGAGAATACACGGTGCACGTACAGCGGAGGCCAAAAGACGCCTCTAAAGACGCCTGTGAAAACGCTTCTGTTTTGTGATTTTTCTGAAATTTATTACAATCAGCAGAAAAATTGGAGTCAAATGTTGAATCCTTGAAAAACTATTTATTGATTTCAGAATTTCTGAGTGTTTCTGAGCAACTCGGACGAGCTTCAGCGTGCAGCGTCAGACTGATGGAAATCTGATGTTCTGTACGACAGAGATGGGGACTCAGACACAGCAACTTCAGACTCGACTCTGACTCGTTTCAAATGACTCGGACTCGACTCGTGACTCGCAAAAAATTACTTGTGTCCAACAAAAGTCAGCAGCATCAGTTACGTGTGATAATTATATATATATATACAGTATATATATATATGATCCGACATCATTCTGATCGTGTCATTTTCTGCTCATTAATAATAATAACAATAATAACGCTCCGGCCGTCTTAATCCACAACACACACAATGTGTAAATGTTCCAGCAGCTTCCGGTGTAGTGATGAAGCGTCGCTCCCTACTTAAAATGGTGGAGTACCCTACGTAGTGCACTTCACAGGAACAGCCGGGGTGAATGGAACGCTCCTACAGAATCGGTGCTGATGGTTGAAAGACGCTTTCTGAACCAATCAGAGCTTCTGATTGTAATTGTTAGTAAGAAATGCTGTTATTTGCATTTGTTCAGTTTGCGTCACACAGATGAAGTGGTAATGAAACGCTCGATCGGCTTTCTAACCACTTCCTGTTTTACTTCACGACCGGGAAAAGTTTGGAGGTTTTTAATTATAAGCACATTTACAAAATAACGGATTCTGTTCCTAATGGGACGCGCGCTTATAAATGTAATAGCATCTGGAAGAACAGAAGCTAAGGTAAGCAGCGGTTATGATTGTTTTTGCTGTGTTTGGGATTTTGGCCGCTGTGCCGTGATTTATCGAGCGCTTTTGTTCTGTAATGAAAACAAAACGTATCAGTTGAAGCTTTTAACTGGAACCTTCTTGTTACAGAAATTACATTCATTTACACAACGAGGAGGAAAGTAAAGACACGAAGTAAAACGGCTAAATACACTCGCTAATCTGAATTTACAGATT
Source organism: Trichomycterus rosablanca (assembly GCF_030014385.1). Taxonomy (NCBI): domain Eukaryota; kingdom Metazoa; phylum Chordata; class Actinopteri; order Siluriformes; family Trichomycteridae; genus Trichomycterus; species Trichomycterus rosablanca. Next base: position 736,083 of record NC_085996.1, read on the forward strand.
ATTTCTTTATTTCTACGCTACATTTACAATATATGTTTTGTGTAGATTATATTGACTCGTGACTCGACTCGGACTCGTATTTTGTGACTTGTGAACATCTCTGCTGCACGAAGGAGCTGATGTGGTCACTTTCACCAAGGTCCTGACCAGTTTTCAGTAGCACGATGTTCGGTTAATCCCAGAGCTGTTGAGTGGAGCTGAGGTCAGGACTCTGTGCAGGACAGTGGAGCTTTATCATGCTGGAGCAGGAAAGGACCTTCCCTAAACTGCTGCTGCAAAGTCTGAAGCATATCATTTCTTTTATATCAGTGATTTATTACACCTGTTAGCAACTGTTGTGGCTGAGAAGGGGCGTCCCAATACTTTTGTCCACGTAGCGATATCCTCTGACCCCCTCTGCTCTGCAGCGTGGAGTGAAAGTGCTGAGCTGGGACTCGGTGTCAGGGATTTCCTCCGCCTGATGAACGTTCCGCTGATCCTCTGCCAGGTTGTCGGCGCCGCGCGGCCGTACCCAGGGACTCCGGCAGCGAGTGAGTACGGGGGAGGCCGTGCTGCAGGGGCACTGCAGTGGTAATAAAACTAAAAGACGGCGCAGCGAATGCATCTCCAACCCAGATTTACTTCCACGCATCGCTTCCTTCGCTTCGCTCGCTGGACAAACTGCAGTCAGTGGGAAAACGAAAACGTCGATCCGTGCGGTGCAGGCTGCGTAGGTCCAAAACGCACTCACGGTCAAATGATGCAGCAGTTTATTCTGCTGACCTGCCGATGCTGAAACCTGGGTTCAAGTCTTAGCGTGGGCACTCTGCAAACATGACTGGCCGTGTCTAAGGGAGGGAAGGTCGAGCTGACTGAGGTGGTGGGGGGATATTTCACTCCTGCGTAATCGCAACGTAGAAACATTGTAATCCGCCAGTGGCACTTCACATGTGCTAGTCAGTGCTTCTCCCCGGCCAACATGAATGTCACACATAAGGCAGAAGTTGATTATGCAGTAGGGGGAATTAGACATGTCTAGGTGCATGTGTCAGTGATCTCTCAGTGCAGGTCCATTGTGGATGAGTGTGGAACCAGTGCAGTGGGGGATCAGTGTGGAACCAGTGCAGTGGTGGACGAGTGTGGAACCAGTGCAGTGGTGGATCAGTGTGGAACCAATGCAGTGTGGAACCAGTACAGTGTGAATAAGTGTGGAACCAGTGCAGTGGTGGATCAGTGTGGAACCAATGCAGTGTGGAACCAGTACAGTGTGAATAAGTGTGGAACCAGTGCAGTGGTGGATCAGTGTGGAACCAGTGCAATGTGGAACCAGTTCAGTGGTGGATCAGTGCGGAACCAGTGCAGTGTGGATGAGTGTGGAACCAGTGCAGTGGTGGATCAGTGTGGAACCAATGCAGTGTGGAACCAGTACAGTGTGAATAAGTGTGGAACCAGTGCAGTGGAGGATCAGTGTGGAACCAGTGCAGTGGAGGATCAGTGTGGAACCAGTGCAGTGTGGAACCAGTTCAGTGGTGGATCAGTGTGGAACCAGTGCAGTGTGGAACCAGTTCAGTGGTGGATCAGTGTGGAACCAGTGCAGTGTGGATGAGTGTGGAACCAGTGCAGTGGTGGATCAGTGTGGAACCAGTGCAGTGTGGATGAGTGTGGAACCAGTGCAGTGGTGGATGAGTGTGGAACCAGTGCAGTGGTGGATCAGTGTGGAACCAGTGCAGTGTGGATGAGTGTGGAACCAGTGCAGTGGTGGATCAGTGTGGAACCAGTGCAGTGTGGAACCAGTGCAGTGTGGAACCAGTGCAGTGGTGGATCAGTGTGGAACCAGTGCAGTGTGGAACCAGTGCAGTGGTGGATCAGTGTGGAACCAATGCAGTGTGGAACCAGTTCAGTGGTGGATCAGTGTGGAACCAGTGCAGTGTGGAACCAGTTCAGTGGTGGATCAGTGTGGAACCAGTGCAGTGTGGAACCAGTGCAGTGGTGGATCAGTGTGGAACCAGTGCAGTGGAGGATCAGTGTGGAACCAGTGCAGTGGGGGATCAGTGTGGAACCAGTGCAGTGGGGGATCAGTGTGGAACCAGTGCAGTGGTGGACGAGCTTGTTCGACTGTGGACAGGGATCGACTGTGTTCCAGCAGGTTCTAATTCATGCCAGACGTGTTTAGAAGGGTTTAGGTGGGTTCTGGATTACGTCTGATGTACTTTTTCATAGACGGTCGCTAGTATAGATGTTCATTTTGAACAAAGACTGGCATACATTATGGAGCCAAAAGTATATGGACATGCATGCTACACTATATGGACAAAAGTATTGGGACACCTGACCATGAGCTTGTCAGACATCTCGTTCCAAAAGCATTGGTGTTTATACTGAATCACTTCCTCTTTTCTTGTGGTTTTCACTGCCAGTCACATCTATAAATGCTCCAGGTTAAATACTCACCGATAACCGTGTGTGTGTGTGTGTGTGTGTGTGTGTGTGTGTGTGTGTGTGTGTGTGTGTGTGTGTGTGTTGAATGTTCTTCATAATAAACGATCCAGCTTTCAGTGTTTAGGTTTTAATTGGCTGTAACTGAGGAGGCAACGTGAGCCGAGTGCTTTTTGTTCTTGGTCTGAGCTGAACATCTGTGTAAACCTCATGAATAAAACAGCGCTCTCATTATCAGGAACTGGACGAGGAACCGAATGATGAAACCAAAACCATTGGACTGAAAACCAGCGGCGTCTGAGGTTACAGATGAAGCCGTCTATCAGATGCCGATTCTGTACGTGAAGGTTCTCAGTCGTGCTGAAGGCCTCGAGTTCCTGAGGGATCTGATCCCACCACTGAAGTTCTTAAAGCCTCTCAAACCCTGGTTATTAAAGGTCTGATTGGAACCTTTAGAGTTCCTAAATTAAGGCCTGTTTCTGTGAATGATGTTACGCTTGCAGACCTGTCACCCGATCTCCACTGTTTTGGAATGTGTCTGTGGGAATCTCGGTCCATTCAGTCAAGAGACTGATGTTGGTTAAAAAGACCTGGCTTACAGTCAGTGTTCTAATTCATCCAAGTGGTGCTTTAGAACTTCATCATTAGGAGTGGTTTCCACATACGTTTAGCTAATTATGGGGGTCAGTGTGGAACCAGTGCAGTGTGGAACCAGTACAGTGGTGAACGAGTGTGGAACTAGTGCAGTGGGGGATCAGTGTAGAACCAGTGCAGTGTGGAACCAGTGCAGTGGGGGATCAGTGTGAAACCAGTACAGTGGGGGATCAGTGTGAAACCAGTACAGTGGGGGATCAGTGTGGAACCAGTACAGTGTAGAACCAGTGCAGTGTGGAATCAGTGTGAAACCAGTACAGTGGTGGACGAGTATGGAACCAGTGCAGTGGGGGATCAGTGTGAAACCAGTGCAGTGGGGGATCAGTGTGAAACCAGTACAGTGGGGGATCAGTGTGGAACCAGTACAGTGTGGAACCAGTGCAGTGTGGAATCAGTGTGGAACCAGTACAGTGGTGGACGAGTATGGAACCAGTGCAGTGGGGGATCAGTGTGAAACCAGTACAGTGGGGGATCAGTGTGGAACCAGTACAGTGTGGAACCAGTGCAGTGTGGAATCAGTGTGGAACCAGTACAGTGGTGGACGAGTATGGAACCAGTGCAGTGGGGGATCAGAGTGAAACCAGTGCAGTGGTGGATCAGTGTGGAACCAGTACAGTGTGGAACCAGTGCAGTGTGGAATCAGTGTGGAACCAGTACAGTGGTGGACGAGTATGGAACCAGTGCAGTGGGGGATCAGAGTGAAACCAGTGCAGTGGTGGATCAGTGTGGAACTCATTTCATGCGCAGTTGAAGAGAGGAGTCCAAACATGCCATATTAAAGTGCACCCTGTCCGGATCAGCACTGTGGGGATCTTCCCCTGGGTCCAGGCCTGGAGGTGGGTGGTGTTAGCAGACAAGCTCCTGGTGGCCACTCAGGTTACACGATCAGGTCCAGCCCTGCAGCATTCGATTATCATTCGATTCCTCCATCTGAACTTCTTCTAGATAACGTCACACAGTAACACCACAGCTGTCATCTCCAGAACTTTCACTGTGTTTTTTTTAACAATATTTAAAAGCTGTTTGTTTATTTTCTTAAGTTTTTTACATTTAAACCGTGTAAACATTAGCAGTGTTAGAACGTTGCTTTGCTGAAACTAAAGCACACGCTGTACTGCCCTCTACTGGCTGGAAAGTAACAATACAGCTCAGAGTCACCAACATAAACTTCATGAGAAACTTTGTGTAGCTTTACTGTCATGAGTTTGTCTGATAAACAAATAAATAAATACATCAATAAATTATGTTAGATTTGACTGTTTACTAATATGCATAAGTGCTCACAGAGGGACCCCTGGGCATAGAGCAGGAACATGTTCCAAAAGAGCACCAATATACTTACTAGCTATCCAGTCTGCCAGAGCTTGAGAAGATCTGCCATGAAGAATGGGATAACCTGCACAAATCCAGGTTAAAAAAGGGTCTGAATACGTTTAAGTATAAGAGATTTTAATTTGTAATTGAAAAAATAGTGCCGTTTACATTGCAGGTTTACCGGGTTTCCCAGGCGCCGGTAGAGGGCAGCAGCGAGCTGCAGGATGTAAAAATCTGGTTTATAATCTGATTTCAAATCTAAACCTGAGATCCAAAAAGGAGGAACATCAGACCCTAATAAGGAGGAACATCAGACCCCAAAAAGAGGATCAGACCCCAAAAAGGAGAACATCTGACCCCAAAAAGGAGGAACATCAGACCCCAATAAGGAGGATATCAGACCCCAATAATAAGAACATCAGACCTAAAAAAGAAGATCAGACCCCAAAAAGGAGGAACATCAAACCACAAAAGGGAGGACAACAGACCCCAATAAGGAGGACGTTAGACCACAAAAAGGAGGAACATCAGACCCCAAAAAGGAGGAACATCAGACCCCAAAAAGAAGGACGTCGGACCACAAAAAGGAGAATGTTAGACCCTAAAAAGAAGGAACATCAGACCCCAAAAAGGAGGATGTTAGACCCTAAAAAGGAGGAACATCAGACCCCAAAAAGAAGGACGTCGGACCACAAAAAGGAGGAACATCAGACCCCAAAAAGGAGGATGTTAGACCCCAAAAAGGAGGAACATCAGACCCCAAAAAGAAGGACGTCGGACCACAAAAAGGAGGAACATCAGACCCCAAAAAGGAGGATGTTAGACCCCAAAAAGGAGGAACATCAGACCCCAATAAGGAGGAACATCAGACCCCAATAATAAGAACATCAGACCTAAAAAAGGAGGAACATCAGACCCCAAAAAGGAGGAACATCAGACCCCAAAAAGAAGAACATCAGACCCCAAAAAGGAGGAACATCAGACCCCAATAATAAGAACATCAGACCCCAAAAAGGAGGAACATCAGACCCCAATAATAAGAACATCAGACCTAAAAAAGAAGATCAGACCCCAAAAAGGAGGAACATCAGACCCCAATAATAAGAACATCAGACCCCAAAAAGGAGGAACATCAGACCCCAATAATAAGAACATCAGACCTAAAAAAGAAGATCAGACCCCAAAAAGGAGGAACATCAGACCCCAATAATAAGAACATCAGACCTAAAAAAGAAGATCAGACCCCAAAAAGGAGGACATCAGACCCCAATAAGGAGGACGTTAGTATGTGCAGCCTGGTCTGGTCCTGCCCATATTTTTAAATCATTTCCTTTTTCCTTTATATAACTGATTTATTACCTGTTAGCAAACGTTGTGACTGAAACACATAAATTCAGGAATTTGAAGGGGCGTCCCAATACTTCTGTCCATGTATAGTGTGTGTTTAGGGCCATGTGACCCTTTTAAATGGAACATGAAAGGGAGGGGCTGTGTGAATGTATTTATTTAATTATTTATGTTACTATTAGGGATTTAATACATTTAGTTTCTATCCTGACCAGCTGATGGTGCTGGAGTGAAACCTTCATGACTCAGGGATGAAGGTTGAGGAACATCAGTGAGACTCGCTGATGGAATGTAGGTGGAACTGAAGGAACCGGCGTTACCTCCTGGAGTTCTCAGTTACATAATGAAGCGGGCGCGGTGGGGTTCCCTCTGTGACTACTGGGACTTTCTGCAAATGGAACCGTTCGGAACATCACTGCTGGAATTTTTACGAGTCACTTCTAACCCAGGTGCTCATTTTCAGGTTTGTGAGCTGCTGATTGGAGAAGGTCTCAGACTGTGTGTGAAATATTACAACCCAGACTTTAAAGAAGTTGGGACTGACATCAGACCTCAATAAGGAGAACATCAGACCCCTAAAAGTAGAACATCAGACCCCAATAAGGAGGAACATCAGACCCCAATAAGAAGGAACATCAGACCCCAATGAGGAGAACATTAGACCCCAATAAGGAGGGCATCAGACCCCAATAAGGAAAACATCAGACCCCAATAAGGAGGACATTAGACCCTAAAAAGGAGGAACATCAGACCTCAATAAGGAGGGCATCAGACCTCAATAAGGAAAACATCAGACCCCAATAAGGACAGGGGCGTGTTTACACCTGTGTTTCGTCACTGTTCCTTTTAAGGAGGTTCTGTAATGGGTCGGGAACTGAGGGCACCAATTGTCGATTGTTGTTCAGCTGCTGAACAGTCCAGGATCTTCGTTATCATTTATTACAGTTCATAACATGTTCAACATGTTTAACAGGAGACTGCAGGCAGGCCAGTCTAGCACCTGCACTCTCTTAACAACAAAGCTGCACCGTTGCAAGATGTTGCCTTGCTAAAACAAACAGGAACGTCTCTGAAAACACAACGTCCAGAGATGTGTACAAACCCTTCAGCATTACAGTAACAACACCCCAACATTTTATTATGTTAGTAACATTAGGGAAGGCCCTTCTCTTTTGTTCTTCCGGATGTTGTCGATATTCTGCTTCTGCTTTGTGTAGTGGAGTCGTGATACAGAGGCGAGCCGTGTTCACTGACGAGGGTTTTCTGAAGCGTTCCAGAGTCCAGGTTGGGTTTTAATGCAGCGCCATCTGAAGGATTGAAGGATCATGAGCATTCTCTGTATTCTCTGTAATCTTTCAATAATATTAGAGATGTTGAAATTGGCCCTAGATCACACTGTATTATATTTCTGGAACCTGTAGAAGACGTCAGTTTAGAAATGATTGTATGTTTATAAACGCTGATGTTTTGTAGTTATGAAGTATTTCAAGGAAATAAAAATGGGTCACTGCAGCTCCTGACTCAGTGTCAAATGTCCCGAATTCATTCACAGAATCGCAGGTCTACGTCTGATGGAGTAGAATTAGAACCGCAGATCTTCTCACTGCGGTGAAAACGAGGCCAGCGAGTCTGACGCGTCACTCAGTACTGCAGCGCTCACCTCAAAACCCATCTGACCTAAAACTCCAGTCTGTAAATAGCAGCGAGTCTGTCCGAATCAGAGACGGGGACTCGAGTCCGAGTCGCACGTAAGTCGCACACACAGCGACTTCAGACTCCACTCAGACTTGCAAAAAAATGACCCATGAACAACAAGAGCCTCTAGCATCAACATTAGTTACATGTAACGATTATATACAGTGTATCACAAAAGTGAGTACACCCCTCACATTTCTGCAAATATTTCATTATATCTTTTCATGGGACAACACTATAGACATGAAACTTGGATATAACTTAGAGTAGTCAGTGTACAGCTTGTATAGCAGTGTACATTTACTGTCTTCTGAAAATAACTCAACACACAGCCATTAATGTCTAAATAGCTGCAACATAAGTGAGTACACCCCACAGTGAACATGTCCAAATTGTGCCCAAATGTGTCGTTGTCCCTCCCTGGTGTCATGTGTCAAGGTCCCAGGTGTAAATGGGGAGCAGGGCTGTTAAATTTGGTGTTTTGGGTACAATTCTCTCATACTGGCCACTGGATATTCAACATGGCACCTCATGGCAAAGAACTCTCTGAGGATGTGAGAAATAGAATTGTTGCTCTCCACAAAGATGGCCTGGGCTATAAGAAGATTGCTAACACCCTGAAACTGAGCTACAGCATGGTGGCCAAGGTCATACAGCGGTTTTCCAGGACAGGTTCCACTCGGAACAGGCTTCGCCAGGGTCGACCAAAGAAGTCGAGTCCACGTGTTCGGCGTCATATCCAGAGGTTGGCTTTAAAAAATAGACACATGAGTGCTGCCAGCATTGCTGCAGAGGTTGAAGACGTGGGAGGTCGGCCTGTCAGTGCTCAGACCATACGCCGCACACTGCATCAACTCGGTCTGCATGGTCGTCATCCCAGAAGGAAGCTGACGCACAAGAAAGCCCACAAACAGTTTGCTGAAGACAAGCAGTCCAAGAACATGGATTACTGGAATGCCCTGTGGTCTGACGAGACCAAGATAAACTTGTTTGGCTCAGATGGTGTCCAGCATGTGTGGCGGCGCCCTGGTGAGAAGTACCAAGACAACTGTATCTTGTCTACAGTCAAGCATGGTGGTGGTAGCATCATGGTCTTGGGCTGCATGAGTGTTGCTGGCACTGGGGAGCTGCGGTTCATTGAGGGAAACATGAATTCCAACATGTACTGTGACATTCTGAAACAGAGCATGATCCCCTCCCTTCGAAAACTGGGCCTCATGGCAGTTTTCCAACAGGATAACGACCCCAAACACAACCTCCAAGATGACAACTGCCTTGCTGAGGAAGCTGAAGGTAAAGGTGATAGACTAAACCCAATTGAGCACCTGTGGCGCATCCTCAAGTGGAAGGTGGAGGAGTTCAAGGTGTCTAACATCCACCAGCTCCGTGATGTCATCATGGAGGAGTGGAAGAGCATTCCAGTAGCAACCTGTGCAGCTCTGGTGAATTCCATGCCCAGGAGGGTTAAGGCAGTGCTGGATAATAATGGTGGTCACACAAAATATTGACACTTTGGGCACAATTTGGACATGTTCACTGTGGGGTGTACTCACTTATGTTGCAGCTATTTAGACATTAATGGCTGTGTGTTGAGTTATTTTCAGAAGACAGTAAATCTACACTGCTATACAAGCTGTACACTGACTACTCTAACTTATATCCAAGTTTTATTTCTATAGTGTTGTCCCATGAAAAGATATAATAAAATATTTGCAGAAATGTGAGGGGTGTACTCACTTTTGTGATACACTGTATATATAATTATTATTATTATAAATATTCTGCTCTCTAATAATAATAACGCTCCGTCCGTCTTAATCCACAACACACACAATGTGTAAATGTTCCAGCAGCTTCCGGTGTAGTGATGAAGCGTCGCTCCCTACACCCTACACAGTCTGAAGTTCACTTCATTTGAACATTCTCGTTACCTTTGGATTGGAATCTCACTTAAATGGTGGAGTACCCTACGTAGTGCACTTCACAGGAACAACCGGGGTGAATGGAACGCTCCTACAGAATTAGCACTAATGGTTGAAAGATGCTTTCTGAACCAATCAGAGCTTCTGATTGTAATTGTTAGTAAGAAATGCTGTTATTTACATTTATTCGGTTTGCGTCACACAGATGACGTGGTAATGAAACGCTCGATCGGCTTTCTAACCACTTCCTGTTTTACTTCACGACCGGGAAAAGTTTGGAGGTTTTTAATTATAAGCACGTTTACAAAATAACGGATTCTATTCCTAATGGGACGCACGCTTATAAATGTAATAGCATCTGGAAGAACAGAAGCTAAGGTAAGCAGCGGTTATGATTGTTTTTGCTGTGTTTGGGATTTTGGCCGCTGTGCCGTGATTTATCGAGCGCTTTTGTTCTGTAATGAAAACAAAACGTATCAGTTGAAGCTTTTAACTGGAACCTTCTTGTTACAGAAATTACATTCATTTACACAATGAGGAGGAAAGTAAAGGCACGAAGTAAAACGGCTAAATACACTCGCTAATCTGTTGTTGTTTTTATCTGAACTTACAGATTATTTCTTTATTTCTACACTACATTTATAATATATGTTCTGTGTAGATTATATTGACTCGTGACTCGACTCAGACTCGTATTTTGTGACTTGTGAACATCTCTGGTCAGAATACAACACATGGCCAAAAGTGTCCAGGGTGCGCACCCACATGCACCCAACAGGGTCCAACTAGCCCTATTTATACGGGCACAGAGAAGTCACCAGCCGGAGGCAAATACCATCAGTGGTGAGGAATCAGGTGTAAGTTTGTGTTCCCAGATAAAGAACATTTGGATGTACTAAGGTGTATAATTGTACTTTACTGCCCTTGGTAAACAAATATAACCACAGACAGAGACGTTGAGTAACCGGGCTTTATCAGCGCCACGCCCCGTCCTCCAACAAAGATCTGCAGGAATGTTCTGGTATTCAGGGAGCTACTATCTGCCAGGCATGGCGTAACAGTCCTGTTACCTCACACGTGAGCGCTCGGGCGTGGAGTCATGTGTTCTGTTTTGGTTCATCGCGGTTGCTAGGAAGTGCAGTGTGTAAACAGAGCGAAGTGGTTTCCTGTTAAAACGCTGGGCGGGTCGTCACGCAACCAGTTCAGTTCCACTACAGGAGTTTCCCCTCCCAGCTTCCAGTTCTGAAACCAGTCAAACCTTTTTTCTTTCAGAAACAGGAATGAAATCAGTGACGTACGGATCTGCTGCACGTCTGCGCTGCATGTCTGCGCTACAGGTTCTTTAAAGACCTTCGCACCCTTTTAAAAATAGAACACGTCCATGTTTACACTTCAATCAGAAATAGAGCACGCCCATGTTTACACCTCGATCAGAATAGAACATGTTGGGCGCTCAGGTGGCGCAGCGGTAAAACGAATCTCAGATCTGCTATCGACCAGCCGGGCGCCTAGACGTACAACAAACGGCTCGTCCGTCAGGGTTCGATGCCGGAGGTGATTCCTCATCACTGCTGCTGTTACTCCCTCTGCTGGCTGATCGATGGTGCTGCACAGAGACGGGGGATAACGGAGATCAGTGCGTTACTCTCCATACGTGAGACTGAGTCTCATATGAACCCTGGTGCAGGTGAAAAGAAGTGGTCGGTACTGCACACGGTTCTCCTTGGTCAGGAGTGAAGGTCTGCAGCAGTAGAGATTAAACAAAATGCAATTGGGGAATTGGATACGACTAAACTGGGGGAGGGGGGGTGTGCAAAAAAAAAGATAGAACCCGTGCATGTTTACACCTGTATCAGAATGAAACACGTACATCGAGGTGTAAACATGTTATTGTGGATGGATCTTTATCAGTGTTGAGCAGAGTGAAGATATAAACACCTGACTGAGTCTTCACCTATAATCCCAGTGATTCAGTGGGAATTCTGTACTGGGAGGAAACAGGACCAGAATGAAAGCACCGGGGGAAACTTGAAAAACTTGAAAGCTTCGGAGACTTGCATGAACCAGATGATCTGATGTCTGGGTGCTTTTCAGGGGAGAGTCCCAGTTAAGTCTCATAACGTTCCCATCAACCCCTAACAGCAGCACCGGGGCTCTCCGCTTTACTGCTCGCTTCCTTCTACACCTCTACACCTCTACACCTTCACCCAGTTCATCCAGTACTAACATGGGCATTTATTACTGGTGTGCATTTATTTTACTTTAATATTAATATGTCCACGTGTGCGCTCCAGTTTCCATCCAAAAAGCCTGCAGGCAGCGGATCGAATAATAATGATAATAAAAATTAAAAAAAATAATTATAAAGATAATAATAATAATAATAAATAACAATAATAATAATGATAAAAATAATAATGATAATAATAATAATAATAATAATTTAAATAATAATAATAATAATAATAAAAATATAATAATAATAATAAAAATAATAATAATAAACTGGTTGACTTTCCATGTGGGTTTCCTCCAAACACTCCTTGCCAGGAGCCCCATTTCTTAGTATACAGACCCACCGTGACCCTGACCAGGATGATAAAAAAGAAAACTGAAAAAGAAATGAAGTACATAAATGAGGACAAAAGTAAGAAAATCCCGGTGTGTAAATCCTGGCACGTCTTTCACACAGAGAGGGACTTTACTGCACCGTGGTGTTTTCCAAAGTCCAAAGTGTAAACCTTTACTTTTATTTGCTCATGGTACAGTCCTTATCATACTCTGATAGGATGAAACATGAATACAAGTTTATTAATATTAGTTTTTTATTTGAAGATTTTAGCTGTTATATATTACTATTTTTAAACACCGTGTCCACTCACTGTCCACTCTATTAGACGCTCCTACCTAGTCGGTCCACCTTGTAGATGTAAAGTCAGAGACGATCGCTCATCTATTGCTGCTGTTTGAGTCGCTCATCTTCTAGACCTTCATCAGTGGTCACAGGACGCTGCCCACGGGGCGCTGTTGGCTGGATGTTTTTGGTTGGTGGACTATTCTTAGTCCAGCAGTGACAGTGAGGTGTTTAAAATCCACTCATACCAGCACAACACACACTAACACACCACCACCATGTCAGTTTCACTGCAGTGCTGAGAATGATCCACCACCTAAATAATACCTGCTCTGTGGGGGTCCTGTGGGGGTCCTGACCATTGAAGAACAGGGTGAAAGGGGGCTAACAAAGCATGTAGAAAAACGGATGGACTACAGTCAGAAATTGTAGAACTACAAAGTGCTTCTATATGGTAAGTGGAGCTGATAACATGGACAGTGAGTAGAAATAAGGAGGTGGTTTTGATGTTATGGCTGATTGGTGTAATTGAGTGAATGAATAAATGTGTGTGTGTGTGTGTGTGTGTGTGTGTGTGTGTGTGTGTGTGTGTGTGTGTGTGTGTGAATGAGTGTGTGTAATAGGAAAGCACAGAATTTTCATTCTTACTCTCCTCTTGAGTTCTGGAGGGATTTTTGCTGAATAAAAACCCGCCCTGAGTTCCCCGGACCTGCAGCAGCTCTGCTGTGGAATTCCCCTCAGCGTGGATTGATAAAAGAGCCTGCACCTCCCTCCAGCACTACAGAGCCCAAACCTGACCCTCCCTCCAGCAGAGAACATCCTGTACCTACACACACTCGCACACACACTCACACACTCTCTCGAAAACATGGAGCTCCACAACGGACACCGAATGGACTATTTTGGCGAAATGGAATCGAAGAACCTGAAGCAGCAGCTGGAGGAGCGACTGGACAGCGGACTGGACTCCCTAGCGGAGGAGGAATACCAGAGGATCGTAGAGGACATGGCCAGTCTGGTGTTGCCTTCCTGTGGAAACCAGAAGACTCTTGTGAGCGAGTTCCAGCCCTGGAAGCACGAAGTGACCGAGGATGGAGACACGTAAGTTTAAATAGAATAAATACTTTATTTTAATTCATCCCGGGGGAAAAGTAGTGGCCTCCAGTAGCTGAACGAGAAGAAAAAAAGAACTAATACAAATATAAATAAAGCAAAAAGGGTGTAGCAGAAGTGCAATGTGCATATTTGTGCATCTGACAGTATATAAATATATATATAATCTAAGCAACAGTAAGCCTGTGTATTATAACCGATATATACATGTAAGTTTAAATATAAATAAATATATAATTATATAAAAAATATAAAACAAGTTAAAACTTGTTTATCATAATATGAGGTTTTTTTGGTATTATTTTTTGATCGGTCTGCATTCTGATCAGCACGTACAGCGACTGATTCTCAATTTACTTTATACTAGATTTAAATATTACATTAAATATTTAGCATGAGCAAATTCTTTTATTCATGTGCATTTATTTCCTTTCCTCTGAGTTTAAATACAGTTCTGTACTTAAAGTTTGGATGAAGCTTTGCATTTGAGCAGCTTTGTGCACATTACGCACTTGTGCTGCTTATTGATCTTTGTTTTGGTGGTAATTTTATTGGTAAAGTGAAATTTTATTTTAATTAGAATCTAGTGCATTTATGCATCTTGGAAAATGCGCACTCGACTAAATCTGCGTTCTTCATTCATCGTGCAACTTTTGCATCTGAACATTTTGCAAATGCATAATAAATAAATGCACACAAATAAAAATATGATTTAGGTTTTGGTGCAAACGGTTTAAAGCTGTTAATTAAAATGGGAAACTAAGTGCGCAAATACGCATTTATTCCTGAATGGAGTGTAAACACGTTTTCATTCAATTAGCGGCGTTTTTATCCAAAAGTTTTAAAGTTTATTACTTATTATAGATATTTAAAGTTGTCTGAGTGCCTGGAATAAATTTAAAATCAACAAATACTGTATAAAATAGGAAAAATCACAAATACGCACTATATTGTACTATATTATACCGGCGCGTAGATACTTCATATGTTGCATATATCAAAATATTTGGTTGCTTTTGCACATTTTGCATGCAGAGATTCAATCAAGATCTCCAGAAGTGTGTAAATATGCAACAAAAATGATAAAGAAATGAATAAATGAAGGAAAAATGCAATGGTTATGAAAGTAGTGCGCATCAAATGTGCGTCTTAAATTACGCTTCAAATTGCGAATCTGGAGGATTGAGGCGCGTAAATTCGACATTATTAAATGTCATTTGGGATCTTTTAGTTTAGTTAGTTAAATTTTAAGGCTAATTTCGTGTAGTTTTGGAAGTTTTCGTGTCGAACAAGGAAGTGAGCGAACAAAACGTGCAGTAGCGCGCAGGTACCGACAGGCGGCGCACAGGAGCGGGTCCGGAAAGTCCCTGGCACTCAGCCAAAGGCTTTAATGCGTCACAAGTGCTAAAGTGGAAATAACCTCAGAAAAGTCCGCTGTTGCGCAACTCTCGGCTGGGCCTCGAACACAAACCACTTCCTCTTGAGCTGGCTGAAGGTTTCTCACAGCAGAACGTTTGGTTTGTTCCAGGTACCTGCACCTCGCCATCATCCACGAGGCCCAACACGAAGCTCTGCAGATCATAAAGCAGTGCGAGAACGATCCCTTCCTCAACAAGCACAACCATCAGAGACAGGTACGCCCGAACCCACGAGCACACCCGCACCACCTACACCGTGCCCAAGCACTTCCACCAATAACCTCTAACGTGTACTTACAGACGGCGCTGCACCTGGCCGTCATCACCGAGCAGTCCCTCATGGTGGAGAAGCTGCTGAAGGCCGGCTGTGACCCGCGGCTAGTGGATCAGTACGGCAACACGGCGCTTCATATCGCCTGCAGACGAGGGTCGCTGACCTGCTTCTCCGTGCTGACGCAAATCAACACGCAGCACCTGCGCACCATCCTGTCCACCCCCAACTACAGCGGTACGTCCATCATCCTGCACCTCGTACCTCGTACCAGCCCTCGTACCTGCTCATTTTCCGGGGTCTCATGATTTGTTCTTTTACTTTACAGGACACACGTGTTTGCACATAGCCGCGATCCACGGCTACCTGTCGCTAGTCGAGAGCCTGGTGCAACTCGGAGCCAATATCAACGCCAAGGTGAGTGTTCCTGAAGCGCATCCTAGGATTTTGGAGGGTTTCAAGCTGACCTAAAGCTCATAAAGCTTGTCAGATGAGAACTTGATGAGATCATGGGGTGATTTGGGGTGGGGATCAGACGATAGCAGCCTCTTCTCACCCTATAATTCATCCCCTGATTGTGATTAGTTAGCTAACCCCTCTGCTTGTGTTACAGGAGCAGTGCAGCGGGCGCACCTCCCTCCACCTGGCCGTGGACCTCCAGAACCCGGCGCTGGTGCAGCAGCTCATTTCTCTGGGTGCCGACGTCCACAGCCTGACGTACGGCGGCCACGTGCCGTACCACCTGACCTTCGGCCGACACAACGGCGACATCGAGCGGCAGCTGTACGAGCGCACGGCGGCCGAGCTGCGAGAGCTCCCCGAGTCCGAGAGCGAGAGCGAGGAGGAGCTCATGTCCGAGGACGAGTGTGTGAGTACCGGTTCTTCTTCATGGTGTTTAGATTAGAGCGTAATGATGCGCCAATCCGATACCGTCCCTGAAGCTGAAGCCCTCACGGTAACAGACAGACACTGTAACCGAGTTGACTTTAGCAAAGTTCCCAGTTTGGATCTGATACTGGTGTCCTCACGGTAACTGAGTTGGCTTTAGTTGAGTAGACTCAAAGTTCCCAGTAAAGACTCAGATCTGATACTGGTGTCCTCACGGTAACTGAGTTGACTCTAGCAAAGTTCCCAATTTGGACTCAGATCTGATACTGGTGTCTTCACGGTAACCGAGTTGACTGTGGAGTCATGCCAGTCATTCTTGACATAACAGCTATCAAAACTGAGAATGATGGTGGTATTGTATGGACTAGTAATCGGAAGGTTGCTGGTTCAAGCTGCACTGTCACCAGGTTACTTCTGTTGGGCCCCTGAGCGAGGCCCTTCAACCTGAATAGCTTGTTGATGCTTCACTGCTCAGTGATTCTGACTGATTGATTAATTCGTGTATTGATTTTTCTTTTCAGATGTACGACGACATTCAGTTTATGGGGATTTAACGTGGAAACTGGACCACATCTCCCAGAAACCAAAGCAAACGCAGCCTCATGATCAGGGATCATTAAAGATCGACGTCAAGGGTGGAAACTCCTGGACGGACAGCGAGGACTCGGAGACGAGACGGAATCCAGACACCAGACACTCACAAAAAAACAGCACCAGACTGGAATCGGACTTTCTGTGTTTGAGGAGGTTACGGACGAACAAACGAACCTCCTGACATGTCGAACCAAAGACTCTAACAGAGACGCTCATAAAACGTGTAAAATATTGTAAATAATTTATAAAAGCTCTATTTTTATACAGGGAAATAATATTATTATTATAATGACACTATTGTAAATAAAACATGCATTTTGATAAATTAAAACCTGAACCTTCTCCAAACCTGCACCTGTTTCCTTTCCTGTGTTGCTGGACTGTTGTACTGGTACAGACGTACATGACAGTCCGATTCTGGTGTTGGGAAATGAGCAGAAGTCCCCTCACGTACCTCCATGGAAAGTAAACGTGGTGACTGACTGAGCCATGTGTGGTAAATAAAAAACACCCCGAGCGTAACGTGGACGGTAAAGTTTCCGTAACGGAGCCGCTGACTCACACACATTTACATTGTGAATCAAATCTGTTGAGTTGTTTAGAGACGGGGGGTGAGACGTGACTCAGTGCAGGCAGAAGTTCCCCTGCTACTCTCAAAAAGCCCAGAGTTCCTCCTCCGTGAGTAACCGGCTCGGCCCTGACGGTACAGAGATGACGCCGCACCAGATTCAGCTCAACACACTCGAATTTCCAGAGTGTCTCAATTCTACTGATCATCCAGAAAACCCCACATGACAAATTCACTACAGGTCAAAAAGTTTGTGGACACGTTCTAGTAGACGTACTGGATCTTCTGGATGGTTAAGAGTCCAAACCACGACTTTAAACTAAAATAAAACTAATAAATAATATATAAAAACTCCAGAGATTCAGTCAAAGAGAAAACAGCTCCAAACTTTATTTCAGATTTTATTTATGATCACGTCTGAGCAAAACAGTGACGAATTCAGTAAAGAATTATTTTATACATTATTCTAATCACCCGCCTTCCTTTGCATCTTATCTTTAAATTTGAATACCATTATACACCGATCAGCCATAACATTAAAACCACCTCCTTGTTTCTACACTCACTGCCCATTTTATCAGCTCCACTTACCATATAGAAACACTTTGTAGTTCTACAATTACTGACTGTAGTGTCCACGCACTGTCCACTCTATTAGACACTCCTACCTAGTCGGTCCACCTTGTAGATGTAAAGTCAGAGACGATCGCTCATCTATTGCTGCTGTTTGAGTCGCTCATCTTCTAGACCTTCATCAGTGGGTACAGGACGCTGTTGGCTGGATGTTTTTGGTTGGTGGACTATTCTCAGTCCAGCAGTGACAGTGAGGTGATTAAAAACTCCAGCAGCGCTGCTGTGTCTGATCCACTCAAACCAGCACAACACACACTAACACACCACCACCATGTCAGTGTCACTGCAGTGCTGAGAATCATCCAGCACCTAAATAATACCTGCTCTGTGGTGGTCCTGACCATTGAAGAACTGGGTGAAAGGGGGTAACAAAGCATGTAGAGAAACAGATGGACTACAGTCAGTAATTGTAGAACTACAAAGTGCTTCTATATGGTAAGTGGAGCTGATAACATGGACAGTGAGTGTAGAAACAAGGAGGTGGTTTTAATGTTATGGCTGATCGGTGTGTGTATATATAAACTTTAATATAAAGTTTAAATAATTTGTCTAATGCACCAATGAGTGTGAGCATTTGAATTTAATAATTATTAGCCATACGCTTTGTGTTTTCCATGTATAAACTCTGGAGCCAAAAGTATAAGGACACCAGTGAAAATGCTTCTGTTTTGCATTTTTATTTAGTTCAGGAACACAGTTCAGGAACTCGGTACAGGTACATGATTCAGGAACACGGTTCAGGAACTTGGTTCAGGTACATGATTCAGGAACACGGTTCAGGTACACGGTTCAGGAACTTGGTTCAGGTACACGGTTCAGGAACTTGGTTTAGGAACATATTTAGGAAAATAGGTCAGGTACACAATTAGGAACATAGTTCAGGTACACGGTTCAGGTACATGATTCAGGAACTTGGTTCAGGTACACGGTTTAGCAACACGGTTCAGGAACTCGGTGCAGGTACATGAGTTAGGAACACGATTAAGGAACACGGTTAGGAACATAGTTCAGGAACAGGTGCATGATTCAGGAACTTGGTTCAGGAACATGATAGAGGAACTCGGTTCAGGTGCACGGTTCAGGAACTCGGTCCAGGTACATGGTTCAGGAACACAGTTCAGGTACATGATAGAGGAACTCAGTTCAGGTACTCAGTTTAGGAACATGGTTCAGGAACTCGGTTCAGGAACATGGTTCAGGTACACGGCTTGTAACAACGTAGTTCCGTACAAGATGTGTAGATGTGATTAATCACTGAGTTCTGACACCCTGCAGGAACTACAGCAGAGTTCCAGTCATCAGGAACCTTCTGCTGCTGCTGCTTCCACTTTCTTTTCCTCCAGAACCGAAACCTTTCGCTCCTCCTTCTGGTAAACGTGCAACAGAAAGTTCAAAGATCTACCTGCAGGAAAAAAACAACAACCTCACCATCGCGTGTGAATCGCTCGGAATGTTCCAGATTCCTGCAGTAAACCACAAACATCTGCTGAAACCCAGAACAAACAAAGAACCGATAACGATTGTGCTCTTCATCTCTGTTCTGGGATTTCAGGGTTTTTTTTCTCCTGGAACTGAACACTTGAAACACTACACAAAAAAAGTATTTGGACGTCTGATTATGAGCTTGTCGGACGTCCTGTTTCAAAAACAACGAACACTATTACTGTAAAACCGAGTGACGTCTGTGTGATCTCTTAGCTAGATCAGCAGTCACTCTTCTGAGAAGCTTCTCACAACACATTAAGGGGTCTGCGTATGGGAATTTGTGCCCTTTCAGTTAAAAGATGACAGTGTTTGTATAGCTGGGCACATACTGGAACAGGAAAGGACCTTCCTTAAACTGTTACTGCAAAGTCAGAAGCATATTGTTTACTTTATGTGACTGATTTATTACACCTGTTGTGTTGCAACTGTTGTGGCTGAAACACATGAATTCAGTCATTTGAAGGGGCGTCCCAATACTTTTGGCCATATAGTGTATACAGTACAGCCAACTCCAGTTAGACGTCAGTTAGATTAGATTCAAGTCATTCATTATCTATGATCAGTTACCGCTGGCGGCTCCTCTGTGCCCATATAAATAAGGCCAGTGCGACTGCACCTATCAGACTGAGTTCTGCTTTTTCTTGGTTCTTCTACACCAGACCATCCAAAATGACAATCTGGGTTTTCTGCCCCTGACAGAAAGACTACTGTTCCATGTGATTAGTAATGGGTTCAGGGGTCAATGCGTGTTAAATGAACGAACGGGCGGCACGGTGGCTAAGTGGGTAGAACTGTCGCCTCACAGCAAGAAGGTTCTGGGTTCGATCCCCAGGTGGGGCGGTCCGGGTCCTTTCTGTGTGGCGTTCGCATGTTCTCCCCGTGTCTGTGTGGGTTTCCTCCGGGTGCTCCGGTTTCCTCCCACAGTCCAAAGACGTGCAAGTGAGGTGAATTGGAGACACTAAATAGTCCATGACTGTGTTTGATATAACCTTGTTGAATCTTGTGTGAAACATGACGGTAAACAAATAAATGAACGATCGCTGCACATTAGCGCTTATTGAATGATAAACAGAGGAGCAGATCTGTATATAATCTACCCCGCAGGACTGCGCATGTCTATGAGCTGTAGCTCTGTGTTCTGTACAGTGATCTCGTGACTGTGTTGACCCGGCTGAGCGGTGTGTAGTAGTTCCGGTGCGGTGTGTGTGTGTGTAAATGTGCATGTCACTGCAGTGTGAAGTGTTTATATACATTTATTACATTTACATTTAAATAATAATAAAGAATAAAAGGATTAAAAATGTCCCGCGGCTCCAGTGCAGGGTTTGATCGGCACATCACGATCTTCTCTCCTGAGGGACGATTATATCAAGTGGGTGAGTAAAGTTTATCTTCTAATACTGGATCAGTCTGCTTTATTATATACATTCTACATTATATTTACATTATATATACTACATACAGTATATTTACATTATATACATTCTTCATTATATGCACTCTAAATTATATACACTGCGTTATAGTATATATATTATATACACTATATACATTTTATATACATTATATATACAGTTTACATTATATACATTATAAACATTCTTCATTATATGCACTCTAAATTATATACACTGCGTTATAGTATTTATATTATATACACTATATACATTTTATATACAGTATATAAACAGTTTACATTATATACATTATAATATTTCTGCATTATATATACACTCTAAATTATATACGCTCTGCTTTATATATACATTATATACTCTACATTATATTTACGCTTTATATACTATATACATTTTATATACACTATATATACGTTCTACATTATATACATTATAAACATTCTTTATTATATATACACTCTGAATTATATACACTCTGCGTGATATATACATTCTACATTATAAACATTCTCCATTATATACACTCTACATTATATATTATATTATATGTACTTTATGTACACATTATATATACATTATATACACCACATTGTGTAGATAGATAGATGAATAGATACTGCAATGATCCCAAAGGAAATTAAAGATATTTACATTGAATATACATTATAGATACACTCCATTAAATATACATTATACATACATCATATATACTCTACATTATATATATTTTATACACTTATACAGTAGCTTTGCTCTAACTGATTGTGTTTATATAGAATACGCGTTTAAGGCCATTAATCAGGGCGGTCTGACGTCGGTGGCTGTTCGAGGGAAGGACTGCGCTGTCGTGGTCACACAGAGGAAGATACCTGTGAGTTCAGAGACGCTTCACACACGACCGGCTACGTCTCACTGATAATATTAATAATAATAATAAATACATATTAATAAATATTATTAATAATAATGTTAATAATAATAATGACGGTTTCAGGACAAGTTGCTGGACGTCTCCACCGTCACTCACCTGTACAGAATCACAGACACCATCGGCTGTGTGATGTCCGGCATGACCGGTAAACCTTTATTATTCCGGGTTTTCCGTTCCTCTCACCCTGTCGGTGTGATGTGTGTGTGTGTGTGTGTGTGTGTGTGTGTGTGTGATGTGTGTGTGTTTACGTTTCCTCTGTGTGTGTTTGTAGCCGACAGCAGGTCTCAGGTACAGAGAGCTCGATATGAAGCAGCTAACTGGATGTATAAGTACGGTTACGAGATCCCGGTGGACATGCTGTGTAAGAGGATGGCCGACATCTCTCAGGTCTACACGCAGAACGCCGAGATGAGGCCGCTCGGCTGCTGTACGTCTCCTCTCTTATTATTTTATATTTATTATTATTTTTCTCTGCTATTTTGTAAACATAAGTGAAAATAAAGCTGCAGGATTTTATATCGTAGCTGTATTAATACTGTGTGTGTGTGTGTGTGTGTGTGTGTGTGTGTCAGGTATGATCGTGGTGGGGGTGGACGAGGAGCTCGGACCTCAGGTGTATAAGTGCGACCCCGCCGGGTACTACTGCGGGTTCAAGGCCACAGCCGCCGGGGTGAAGCAGACCGAAGCCGTCAGCTTCCTGGAGAAGAAGGTGAAGAAGAAGCTGGACTGGAGCTTCGAGCAGACTGTCGAGGTACAGATGATGAACGTTTGGGTATACAATTACGGACTGTAGTTATGTGTGTAGGACCCAGGCCGACCTGATGATGGATCGTTCTCAGCATGGCAGTGATATGTATGTAATAACGACACGCTAGTGTGTGAGTGCAGCAGGTGCAGCAGTGTTGTTGGGAATCCTTTTGCTCCCTTTCTGCACTCCTCCACTTTCTCTACAGGCACCCTGGGCAACCAAGTTCCTCATACTTAATCCAGTCTTTCCCACCCAGCAGACCGGAGGCCAGTTATGCACACTAGATGGCGCCCTGCTGACCGGTAGCAGGGCCGAGATTCGAACCCTGGAGCTCAGATTGTACCTGGGTGCTCCTACTGTTGTGATTGAAATGAAATCCTCTATTACACACCCTGTTAGTGCTGGTTGTAGGTGGACGGCTGTAATACTGAGTTGTTTAAAATTCCCAACAACAGTGCTGCACCTGCTACACACGTACCAGAACAACATACACACGTCATTGCTGAAATCGATCCACTGTTTATGGAGTTTTTTTGACACTTAGCTGTGACGGTTCCACTTAAAAAATTTTCTTTACAGTTTTTTTATTTTCTTAAAAATGTTTCTTTTTTTATTTTTCTTTAAGGTTTTTTTTCTTAAAAATGTTTCTTTAAGGTTTTTTTTATTTTTCCCTACGGTGTTCTTTAAAAAAATTTGTAAGGTTTTTTTGTATTAAGATTTTTCTTTTTTTCTTTTTCTTTACATTTTTGAGTTTTTTTTTTTAAATTTCTTTAAGGTTTTTTTTTTCTTTAACGTTTTAAGGGTTTTTTTCTTTAAAATTTTATTTTTCTTTAAGGTTTTTTTTTTTCTTTCACTTTTTTTTTTTAATTTTCTTTAAATTTTTTAAAGGTTTTTTTTTAATTAATTTTTTTATGGTTCCACTTCAAAGTTCCACTTTAAGGTTCCACTGGGTTCCTAATAAGTGAGACCACCCAGCTAGGTGTGCACGGGCACAGTGCCTCGGCTGCACCCCTGGGCACGATGACCAGTGTTAAAAGGATTTGGGTGGCATGGTTTGCTGCCCATTTTGTACCTGTAGACAAACCCTGGACGCTCCATCACCGGGGTGGAAGGGCCACGCCCTGTTTGCTCAGGTGTCTCATTCTGTCTCCTGTTGCTTTTGTTGCTTTGATGTTTCAGACCGCCATCAGCTGCTTGTCCTCGGTGCTCTCCATCGACTTCAAACCCTCAGAGATAGAAGTGGGCGTGGTCACGGCGGACCAGCCTCAGTTCAGGTAAGTGGTCCAGGTTCGATCCTCGATCCGTCCACTACACAAACACAAACGGGAACCTGAACCGGGGTCCTGATCCGGTGACCTGATCCGGTGATCAGGCTCATGATCAGGTGTCCACATACTTCTGAGAAGATCATGTCGTGTTGATGTGGTGTCTCCGGTTCCTCCTCAGGATCCTGTCCGAGTCGGAGGTGGACGTTCACCTGGTGGCTCTGTCTGAGCGGGACTGAGGAACATCTACACCAGGGTTTATGGAGAACCACCATCATCTTCTCATCTTTGTACCTCTTGAGCATTAAAACAGTTTTTTTGGAAGGAACCACGTCTTCTTGTTTTGGTTTTGTAGTTTAGATCTGCACCAGTAGGTCCTTCATCCTGCCCCTGTGCCACGCCCGCACTCGGTGCCATGGGTTCTAGAACTGTTCAGGAACTGTGGCACCACACGGTACTCCAAAATGTACCTGGTGTTCACATAATGTCGGTAATTATCAGGGCGGGGTCGTGAGAGCCGGGTTTGATCTTTGTCTCTGTCCAAAAGCATGCAGAAGGTGGATTGGCTGCTCTAATTTACTCCTAGGTGTGAGTGAGAAGGTGTGTGTGCGCAAAAGTGTGTGTATGTGTGTAAGAGAGTGTGAGTGTGTGTGCACAAGAGTGTGTGTGTGTATCTGTGAGTGTGTGTGCGCAAAAGTGTGCGCAAGAGTGTGTGTGTGTATCTGTGAGTGTGTGTGCGCAAAAGTGTGTGCGCAAGAGTGTGTGTGTGTATCTGTGAGTGTGTGTGTGTGTATCTGAAAGTGTGTGCGCAAGAGTGTGTGTATCTGTGAGTGTATGTGCGCAAAAGAGTGTGTGTAAGAGTGTGTGTGCAAAAGAGAGTGTGTGCAAGAGTGTGTGTGCAAGAGTGTGTGTGTGCAAGAGTGTGTGTGTGCAAGAGTGTGTGTGTGCAAGAGTGTGTGTGTGCAAGAGTGTGTGTGTGCAAAAGAGAGTGTGTAAGAGTGTGTGTGTGTGCAAAAGAGTGTGTGTGTGTAAGAGTGTGTGTGTGCAAGAGTGTGTGTGTGTGCAAAAGAGAGTGTGTAAGAGAGTGTGTGTGTGCAAAAGAGAGTGTGTAAGAGAGTGTGTGTGTGCAAAAGAGAGTGTGTAAGAGTGTGTGTGTAAGAGTGTGTGTGTGCAAGTGTGTGTGTGTGTGTGCAAAAGAGAGAGTGTGTAAGAGTGTGTGTGTGTAAGAGTGTGTGTGTGCAAAAGAGTGTGTGTGTGCAAAAGAGAGTGTGTGTGTGCTAGTGTGTGTGTGCGCAAAAGAGTGTGTGTGTGTAAGTGTAAGTGTGTGTGTGCTAGAGAGTGTGTGTGCGCAAAAGAGTGTGTGTGTGTGTGTGTGTAAGAGTGTGTGTGTGTAAGAGAGTGTGTGTGTGCAAAAGAGAGTGTGTAAGAGAGTGTGTGTGTGCAAAAGAGAGTGTGTAAGAGAGTGTGTGTGTGCAAAAGAGAGTGTAAGAGTGTGTGTGTAAGAGTGTGTGTGTGCAAGTGTGTGTGTGTGTGTGCAAAAGAGAGAGTGTGTAAGAGTGTGTGTGTGTAAGAGTGTGTGTGTGCAAAAGAGTGTGTGTGTGTGCAAAAGAGAGTGTGTGTGTGCTAGTGTGTGTGTGCGCAAAAGAGTGTGTGTGTGTGTGTGTGTGTAAGTGTAAGTGTGTGTGTGCTAGAGAGTGTGTGTGCGCAAAAGAGTGTGTGTGTGTGTGTGTGTAAGTGTGTGTGTGTGTGCTAGAGAGTGTGTGTGTGTGCGCAAAAGAGAGTGTGTGTGTGTAAGTGTGTGTGTGTGCTAGAGAGTGTGTGTGTGTGCGCAAAAGAGAGAGAGTGTGTGTGTGTGTAAGTGTGTGTGTGTGTGCAAGAGTGTGTGTGTGTGCAAAAGAGAGTGTGTGTGTAAGAGTGTGTGTGTGTGCAAAAGAGTGTGTGTGTGTAAGAGTGTGTGTGTGCAAGAGTGTGTGTGTGTGCAAAAGAGTGTGTAAGAGAGTGTGTGTGTGCAAAAGAGAGTGTGTAAGAGTGTGTGTGTAAGAGTGTGTGTGTGCAAGTGTGTGTGTGTGTGTGCAAAAGAGAGAGTGTGTAAGAGTGTGTGTGTGTAAGTGTGTGTGTGCAAAAGAGTGTGTGTGTGTGCAAAAGAGAGTGTGTGTGTGCTAGTGTGTGTGTGCGCAAAAGAGAGTGTGTGTGTGTGTGTGTGTAAGTGTAAGTGTGTGTGTGCTAGAGAGTGTGTGTGTGCGCAAAAGAGTGTGTGTGTGTGTGTGTGTAAGTGTGTGTGTGTGTGCTAGAGAGTGTGTGTGTGTGCGCAAAAGAGAGTGTGTGTGTGTGTAAGTGTGTGTGTGTGCTAGTGTGTGTGTGTGCGCAAAAGAGAGAGAGTGTGTGTGTGTGTAAGTGTGTGTGTGTGTGCTAGAGTGTGTGTGTGCATGTGTAAGAGTGTGCATGCAAAACTGAGTGTGTGTGTGTGTGTGTGCTAGAGAGTGTGTGTGTGCATGTGTAAGTGTGCATGCAAAAGAGTGTGTGTGTGTAAGTGTGTGTAAGTGTGTGTGTGTGCTAGAGAGTGTGTGTGTGTAAGTGTGTGTGTGTGTGCTAGAGAGTGTGTGTGTGTAAGTGTGTGTGTGTGTGCTAGAGAGTGTGTGTGTGTAAGAGTGTGTGTGTGCAAGAGTGTGTGTGTGTGCAAAAGAGAGTGTGTAAGAGAGTGTGTGTGTGCAAAAGAGAGTGTGTAAGAGAGTGTGTGTGTGCAAAAGAGAGTGTGTAAGAGTGTGTGTGTAAGAGTGTGTGTGTGCAAGTGTGTGTGTGTGTGTGCAAAAGAGAGTGTGTAAGAGTGTGTGTGTGTAAGAGTGTGTGTGTGCAAAAGAGTGTGTGTGTGCAAAAGAGAGTGTGTGTGTGCTAGTGTGTGTGTGCGCAAAAGAGTGTGTGTGTGTAAGTGTAAGTGTGTGTGTGCTAGAGAGTGTGTGTGCGCAAAAGAGTGTGTGTGTGTGTGTGTGTAAGAGTGTGTGTGTGTAAGAGAGTGTGTGTGTGCAAAAGAGAGTGTGTAAGAGAGTGTGTGTGTGCAAAAGAGAGTGTGTAAGAGAGTGTGTGTGTGCAAAAGAGAGTGTAAGAGTGTGTGTGTAAGAGTGTGTGTGTGCAAGTGTGTGTGTGTGTGTGCAAAAGAGAGAGTGTGTAAGAGTGTGTGTGTGTAAGAGTGTGTGTGTGCAAAAGAGTGTGTGTGTGTGCAAAAGAGAGTGTGTGTGTGCTAGTGTGTGTGTGCGCAAAAGAGTGTGTGTGTGTGTGTGTGTGTAAGTGTAAGTGTGTGTGTGCTAGAGAGTGTGTGTGCGCAAAAGAGTGTGTGTGTGTGTGTGTGTAAGTGTGTGTGTGTGTGCTAGAGAGTGTGTGTGTGTGCGCAAAAGAGAGTGTGTGTGTGTAAGTGTGTGTGTGTGCTAGAGAGTGTGTGTGTGTGCGCAAAAGAGAGAGAGTGTGTGTGTGTGTAAGTGTGTGTGTGTGTGCAAGAGTGTGTGTGTGTGCAAAAGAGAGTGTGTGTGTAAGAGTGTGTGTGTGTGCAAAAGAGTGTGTGTGTGTAAGAGTGTGTGTGTGCAAGAGTGTGTGTGTGTGCAAAAGAGAGTGTGTAAGAGAGTGTGTGTGTGCAAAAGAGAGTGTGTAAGAGTGTGTGTGTAAGAGTGTGTGTGTGCAAGTGTGTGTGTGTGTGTGCAAAAGAGAGAGTGTGTAAGAGTGTGTGTGTGTAAGTGTGTGTGTGCAAAAGAGTGTGTGTGTGTGCAAAAGAGAGTGTGTGTGTGCTAGTGTGTGTGTGCGCAAAAGAGAGTGTGTGTGTGTGTGTGTGTAAGTGTAAGTGTGTGTGTGCTAGAGAGTGTGTGTGTGCGCAAAAGAGTGTGTGTGTGTGTGTGTGTAAGTGTGTGTGTGTGTGCTAGAGAGTGTGTGTGTGTGCGCAAAAGAGAGTGTGTGTGTGTGTAAGTGTGTGTGTGTGCTAGTGTGTGTGTGTGCGCAAAAGAGAGAGAGTGTGTGTGTGTGTAAGTGTGTGTGTGTGTGCTAGAGTGTGTGTGTGCATGTGTAAGAGTGTGCATGCAAAACTGAGTGTGTGTGTGTGTGTGTGCTAGAGAGTGTGTGTGTGCATGTGTAAGTGTGCATGCAAAAGAGTGTGTGTGTGTAAGTGTGTGTAAGTGTGTGTGTGTGCTAGAGAGTGTGTGTGTGTAAGTGTGTGTGTGTGTGCTAGAGAGTGTGTGTGTGTAAGTGTGTGTGTGTGTGCTAGAGAGTGTGTGTGTGTGTAAGTGTGTGTGTGTGTGCTAGAGAGTGTGTGTGTGCATGTGTAAGTGTGCATGCAAAACAGAGTGTGTGTGTGTGTGTATTGGCACCCAGTTGTACCCGACGTGCCCCTGCGATCCTCACACTGGTACCAGTGTATATCAGGGCATCACATATCATTTATTCCAAAGGGTGATTTAGATCAGCCAATCCACCTGCTGCATGTGTGTGTGTGTGTGTGTGTGTTTTAAATAAACACTCAGTATCTGCTGAAGCTCTGTGTGAATCAGTGGCACCACGTGGCGACGCCAAAATCCCCTGCTGTACCCCCCACGCTCCACAGAGCGCACCGGTGGGCATCGCTTCCTGTTCTGCACTGACGGGGGGGGGGGGGGGGGGGGGGGGGGGGGGGGGGGGGGGCGTGTTTAAAATCACACCAAACCCAAAACCAGGGGCGTGTTAATGTCAGCGTGGGTACAATACACATGTTTATTAATATCGTGCCTCTGAATGTCACCAAGCTGAACGTACAAGAAGTGCTTTATCCTGATCAGGGTCACAGTGGGTACACTCCCACCGGGAAACAAATAAACCCCGGGTCCCGAGGCAGGAACACCCAGGACGGGGGACAGATCAGTGCCTGTCGGTAACAGGTGGAAGAAATCAATGATATGAGGGGAATGATGTGCTTTTAACTTTACTGCAGCAACAGTTTAGGGAAGGACCTTTTATGTTCCAGCATGAGCGAGCTCCAGCGTCCTGCACAGAGCTCTGGGATGAACCGGAACACCGACTGAGGCTTTCCTGACCGACGTGAGTTCCCAGCTGAGACTCACACCGGAGCTTTCCTTCACGTCTTCATAAAGGTCCTTCCCTAAACTGTTGCTGCAAAGCTGAAACATATTTGAAGCACGTGAATACACAGATATGAATGTATTTTGATGTTACGCTCAGTCGGGGCTGAAGGAAAGTCCCCGCCTCCCCCCCGGTGCCCCGCCCGCCCCCCTCTCTCTTTGATCTCTTTTATAAGCTCTGAGATGAAGGTGAGACGATCTCTTTGATGTTTGGTGATTGATGTGTGAAACTGAGAGACCAAACGCTGGCAGATTTCTTGTAAATTTAAAATGGTGGGAGGAAACCCACAGGGAGAACATGCAAAACCCGACACGAAAAAGGACCCTAGAGAATTGAACCCAGGACCTTCTCCCTGTGAGGCTACCCACTGCACCGCCCTGCCAGACACTTTCATCCAAAGCACCTTGCAGTTAACACAGGGGCCCAGCAGTGGCAGCTTTAGCAGGGATGGGTCTTGAACCAGCAACCTTCTGAGGACCAGAGAGCCAGCACCGCTGAATCATGAGCGAGTTTCCTTGTAGGGAATTTTTTCTGAAGACGAATCCAAAAATAAAACGGACGCCTGATTCCGGCCCGGGAATGTGAGGGGAATACTGGGGACGATCCCCGACCCTCATGTCCTCGAATTAATGAAGAACCCAGACCCTCCCAAAATCCTGAGGAGGAGCGACAGGGTCCGGACCAGACTCGACTAGAACCAGGTGGGGGCGAAACGTCCCGTCTATAAAATCACACCAGACCAGAATGAGTTTAAATAAAAACAAGGACGCCTCAATGTCAGCTAAATGTGCAAGAAGTGCTTTATCCTGATCAGGGTCACGGTGGGTCCACTACCACCGAGAAACACCAGGTCCCGAGGCAGGAGCACCCCGGACACAGAGCCGATCATGATTTATTGGAATTATTAAATTGATGTGTTTCAGCCAGAACAGTTTTAACAGGTGGAATAAAAAAATTATACAGTATAAAGGAAGTGGTATTATGTATGATGCTTCCAGCTTTGCAGAAACAGTTTAGGGAAGGACCTTTTCTGTCCCGGCATGCATGATAAAGCTCGGTTTAAATTGAGGGAAAATACCAGGGAAGATCCCCCACCTTCACTTCCTCTTATTAAAATCCTGAGGAGGAACGATGACCAGACTCGACTAGAACCAGGGGGCGAAACAACAATAAAAACAAGGATGCTTTAATGTCAGCTAAATGTACAAGGAGTGCTTTATCCTGATCAGGGTCACAGTGGGTCCACTCACACTGGGAAATACCAGGTCCCGAGGCAGGAACACCCCGAACACGGAGCTGATCATGATTTATTATATTAGTGTGTTTCAGCCAGAACAGTCACTAACAGGTGTGATAAATTAATTATATAAAGGAAATATATAATGCTTTCAGCTTTACAGAAACAGTTGAGGGAAGGACCTTTCCTGTCCCAGCATGACTCTATAAAGACATGAAGAAAAGCTCAGATTAAATTAAGGGAAATCCCAGGGAAGATCCCCCACCCTCTCCTCATCGTATTAAAGACCCAGACCATGGCTGGATGAGTTCACAGAATCATGAAGAATTGAACTAATTGGAATTGGGATCCATTGGAATGCTGACTGTGAGTCAGGCCTTTTAGTCCAGCACAAATTCCCACAGAACACTCCAAAACATCAGAACACATGCTGTTACAGCTGTAAAGGAAATGCAGGTACGACTCCAGTTTTGGAGCAGGACGTCCTCACGGTTCTTCATGCACAGGAACACGGTCATGCAGAAACAGGACGGGACCTTCCCTAAACTGGTGTCACAGAGTTCACATTAGTTTACTTTGCTCAACTGATTTTACTGTGTGTGCTGTTAGTGACGGGTGTGGGTGTGAGGCGTCCGTATATTTTTGGACAGAGGGTGTTTGTTAGAAGTGTACGTAAACCTGTGAACTCATTCTTGTACACCTGCAGTGGAGATGAGGGGAAAATCCGGGGGATTTCTGAAAAGAAGAAGTGTAAATAATTTAGGGAAGTACAGGAGGTGCACGAGGTGAATTATCACCGAACACCCGTGTTCCTCCGTGAAGCCTTTACGACCAAGCAGGAAGCAGCCAATCCACCTTCTGCATGTATCTGAGAGGTGAAAAGAAGCCGCAATACCAGGACAGAACTCATGAAACATCCCCAACACTGGTCAGGAATCAGTGACAGTCAGGACAGTCAGGACCCCCAGGAACCCAGACCACCAAGTGAACTTGTGTTTGAACTTGTGAAGTTCACTGGGGGGTCTGGGTTCCTGGGGGTCCTGAGGGTCTGAATTATGACCACCAGTATATCTTACATACTGCACCAGCTGCACCAGTATATCTTACATACTGCACCAGTATATCTTACATACTACACCAGTATATACTACATACTGCACCACATGTAGTGTATACTGGTGTAGTATGCATATGTAGTATATACTGGAGCAGTATGTAAGATATACTGGAGCAGTATGTAGTATATCTTACTAGATTATGTGATAGTGTTCCTGTAGATAATTGAAGATGCCGCTTGTCTGTGTTGGCGAGGTTTAGGGTGAGTACGTGGGCGCGGGTGATACAGGCATAACTTTACCCGTCTCTGATGTTTTTACTCGCGTTCTTTCGGGGAGACCCCGGTGAAGGGTGCCATTACTTTTTCACACCCCGGTTCTCGGCCTGTTCCCACTGAGGAACGCCACGCGGCTCTAATGGAAGATGTGTAGATAACGCGGCGGGCTGTGAGCATGCTAGCGCTTTATAAACCCGACGCTGGCGCGGTGGTTAGAGACGAGCGGAAAGTTTCAGCCTCTGCGTCTCCAGTTCGGTACTCAGAGCTTCACCACAAAAAGGAGGTGCAGGGACTTTCCAAAAAAAGAAAAGCCTGAGCGCTGGAGGCCCACGCTTCTGTCAGAGCACTCGCGTTAGAGCGCAGTCTGCACCCGGAACGTCTAAATACGGAACAACGCTCATGCAAAACGCACCAAAAATACTGATAATAGAAAAACCCCAAAACAATAAAGTTTATAAAAATCTCCCAAAACAACAAACAGCTCCTACAAAGAAACCTTCAAACACATAGAAATGCAGGGGAGGCGCAAACGTCCAGTACCAGTCTGCCTAAATATTGTTGCTGAACATGTGCTTCCCTTGTGCATGAACTGGAGATCTGCAGCCATAACAGGAACACGTGTTACAGGAGAAAATCACGAGGGAACGTTCCCACCACCCTGTGGAGTCCAGACTTCCAACGTTTTTACTGTAATAGAAACAGATTTAAGAATTAGGGTTGGGGGGGGGGGTGCTGGAGCCTACCCCAGCTTTTCAATGGGCGCAAGGCACACAGTAACACCCTGGACGGGGCGCCAGTCCATCGCAGGGCGGACACACACACCTATAGGGCAATTCAGTGTCTCCAAATAACCTGACTGCATGTTTTTGGACTGTGGGAGGAAACCCACAGAGACACGGGGAGAACATGCAAACTCCACACAGAAAGAACCCGGACCGCCCCGCCTGGGGATCGAACCCAGGACCTTCTTGCTGTGAGGTGACAGTGTTACCCACCGAGCCACCGTGCCGTGCTGCGTGGGGAACTGAGGACACTAATGGTTGCAGGTTTGCGAGTGGAACTTTTCTCCGTTCTTGCTCGATACGAGACTCCAGCAGCTCACCATCGTCTGATTCTCCTCTTCATGACGGGAGACAGATCTGGACTGCAGGCAGGCCGGTCAAGCACACGCACTCTGTGTCTGCAAAGCCACATTGTTGTAGCGCGTACAGAATCACGCCTGGCATCGTCTTACTGAAATAATCATGGACTTCCCGGGAAAAGACATCACCTTTGATGGTAGCACGTCCGAAAACAATCGAAAACATGAACTCATCTGACTTTGTCACGTTTTTTGGTCCATCTGAGATGAGCTCAGGCCCAGAGAACTCTGCAGAGTTTCTGTATAGAATTGATGTACAACTTTCTCTGTGTGTAATAGAGTTTCAGGTTGCATTTATTGATGCAGAGGCGGCCTGTGTTAAGTAACGACGGTTTTCTGAAGCACTCCTGAACCCATGTGTTTATATTTATCACAGTAGCGAGACGGTTTCTTATGAAGGCCTCACAACAGCGGTTTCCTGCTTCGCCCTACACAGACTGAGATCTCTCCAGATTCCCTGAATCTTTCCACAATATTATGTACAGCAGACGGTAAAAGATCGAAATTATTGCCAGTCCTGCATTGAGAAAGGTTTTTTTTTTAACTGATTGACGATTCTCTCCTAAAGTTTGGAACACAGTGGTAAGCCATGAGCATCACATTACTAAATATAGATCTTTATTTGTACATAAATAAAGAACAATCATGCTAATGTTTACAATAAACCAAGCCAATAATTCTGCAGTACACAAAAATATATGTATTTTTTAAATTTTATTATGTTTTTATTAATAAATACATTCAAATTAAATATGTGAAACCGTAAACTAAACAAAAATATCAATTACATTGTAAATAATATGAATTATATTTAAACCCTGATAACTTTTGTACAGACACGTTGAACATGCACCTTATCAGATTGTTCAAGCATCGAGGAAGTGAATTTAATTCAAATAGAACATCCCTAACATGTTTCTCCTCTTATCGAGCTGTTCTTCAGGTTCTGAATGAAGCTCCAGTGTACGAGCGAGTGTGTGTGTGTGTGTGTGTGTGTGTGTGTGTATGTGTGTGTGTTTGAGTCGCATCAAGAGGAAGCAGAAAGAAAAATACCACGGCGGTGGAAATCCCCGTCTGAGCTTCACCACGAGGAAAGAAGTTCATCAGCTTCAGAGAGAATTCCTTCCTTCAACGGCTTTGTGAGGCCTGAACGTGGCTGCATGTGCCCACAGTTACAGCAGGAAATCTTCCTCACCCCCCTCCACAACAAGGACAATATAGATTCATGTCACACACATGAAGAAAAGAATCAGATCATAAATACAGACGAGATGTTTAATAAAGCAGTTCAGGGTACGGAGGGTAATGGCTCTCTGTACACAAAGCTAATCCGCATATGAACTCGCCTCGTGAAGGTGAAAAGATGCAGTCGGTACTGCACACGTGTCGGAGGGGGCGTGGCTGTATCAGTACAGAGGAAGCGTAATGCAGTTAGGGTAATTGGATACGACTAAATAAGGGAGAAAATTGGGGGGGAAATCACTCACTTTCTTAACCGCTTATCCAATCAGGATCGTGGGGAGGGGGGGTTCAATGGAGCCTTTGGAGCCTTTTCAATGGGCGCAAGGCACACAGTAACACCCTATACGGGGCGCCAGTCCATCGCAGGGCACACACACACACACATTCACCTATAGGGCAATTTTGTATCTCCAATATTAACCTGACTGCATGTCTTTGTACTGTGGGAGGAAACCGGAGCTCCCGGAGGAAACCCACACAGACACGGGGAGAACATGCAAACTCTGCACAGAAAGGACCCGGACTGCCCCGTCTGGGGATCAAACCCAGGACCTTCTTAGAGGGAAATCGCTTATCTATAATTTTCATCCCTGTGTAGTCCATCACTGACTGTACAGTGCTAAGTCTCTTTGTGATGGTGAGTTTCTCCTCCATCTCTAGTAGGAACGATTATCTAGGAACCAAAAACAGAGCGTAGCGTCACACCGCTTAGCTCAACGCTCGATTCCTGTTGGTAATAGCGGCATCACTTAATTTCTGATTGGCATACAGTTGAACGTCGCCGACATTCCCTCCGCTTCCATTCAGGTCCCTGTACCAGCCGCTGGAGTTCCGGCACACCAAACTGGTTTGTGTACAGGAGCTCATTTACACATCGTTCACATGATGAGCGTTTAGTGCTTCGTCTACCGCACGCCGCTGCTTTGATTTGCGTACGGTGGCTCGGTGGGTAGCACTGATGCCTCACAGCGAAAAGGTCCTGGGTTCGATCCTGTGTGGAGTTTGCATGTTCTCCCCGTGTCTGTGTGGGTTTCCTCCCACAGTACAAAGGCGTGTAAGTGAGGTGAACTGGAGATAGTCCATGACTGTGTTTGATGAATCTTGTGTAACCAGTAACTACCGCTCCTGTCATGAATGGAACCAAAATAAAAAACATGACGTTAAAAACCTAATAAACAAACTATTTTTGGTTCTCTGCTGCGTAATTCACTGTAAAAACGTCCCAGTTCAGACAGACTGGTCCGTGTTTATGGAGTTCATGGTGTTTATGGTTCCTTGTGGATATTTCTAGCACCATGGGCTCTGCAGACTAAACACAGGTGACTGATTCGACCCAAATTTCCCACTCTGGTGCAGCTGTGAGCCAGTTAATGACACACAAACCCTGGTTGAGTAATGGAGGTCAGAAGTGACAGAACAATGGGGTCTGATTTTAGGAACAAAAGAGGAACCGGTAGTTCTGAGTTCATGAGTTCTGGTGAACATGTGACCGCGATTGTGTAAAAATTATGACTAAAGAAATTCTCCAGAAGCTTCAGACATGACGAGGAACATCGGGTCAGAAAGTCTGGATTTTCCAAAAGATTCCAGCATGAACAGGAACCTGAACTGACTGGACATTAAACCAGCTTCTCGTAGCTGAATGATCCTCGTCCTGTATCTTCTGTAACAATAACAGAACACTGAGGGAACAGTTGTAGAAAATTCGCTTTATGAGCGAGTCTACAGCGCCACCCTGTGGATAGTTTATGTACTATAGCAGTAACAGGAGGTGCATGACTGTGTCAGGGTGGTCAGTATTGATGCTGCCTTCAAGTGGTGCCAGTTTTATGATAAAAAACGAAGTTCAGGCGTCACATGAACTCCATTTAAAATAAATTTTTCTTGCGTCACAATCTGGCCGAGTTGTGACGTCAGTGCTTTTATTGACATGGTCGAACAGTTCATCAGCAGTAAGATATCAAACAATAATGTACGATTTGTACAATAATTCTAATACAAACGTCGTTTTTAAAGATCAACACGTCATCAGGACGTTTCATTTTGCTAAATTTGACAGCTAATGTTTTGCAAATATTAATAAATTAGTTATTATTCAATATTAATTAATAAAAAGCTCACCATCCTCCATGTTTCTTTTGGTACTTTTTTTAAACACACAAACCACGAACCACCAGGAAATAACACATGAACTCCCACTGAAATACAATTTTCTTGCGTCACGAACTGGCCGAGTTGTGACGTAAGCACTTTTATCGACATGGTCGAACTGTTCATCGGTTGTAAGATATGAAAGGATAAAAAATGTTTAATTTGTACAATAATTCTAACAGAAATGTTATTAAACATCAACACGTCATCAGGACGTGTTATTTTTGCTAAATTTGTGTTAAAAGACACAATTAAAAGGCTAAAATATACAGCTAATGTTTTGCAATCACTGAAATTATTAAGAATATTAGTTATTATTAAATATTAGCTGTTTAACTGTTTTTTTTTGTGGTACTTTTCACACACAAACCACAAGAATGTAAGGTTGAGTGTTGCTACCAAGCAGAAAAAATTACAACCTTCAGTATGTTTTTCTCCTGTTAACAAGGAAATTATGTTGTTTTAATTAAATAAAAGTATGTTTTAATAATGAACATTATGGTTGTTTTATTGAGGAAAATTATGGTATTTTAATAGGAATAATTATGTTATTTTAATTAAAAAATGTTATTTTAATAGATAGAAAATAATAATAATAATGAAAATTATGTTATTTTAATAAGAAAAAATGTATTTTTTTAATTATTTAATTTAATTATTAAAATTATGTTATTTTAATAAGGAAGATTATGTCATTTTATTGAGGAAATTTATGTCGTTTTAACTAGAGAATGAAATGACTGGTCTGCTCTGGTTGTTCAGCACTGTAGAGAATCTTTATCTTCATTAATAAATCATGTTAATGTGCAGCAGGTGTGTTTGTGTGGACGGTTTGCTGTGAGATGTGATCTGATGAGCAGCTCTGTATCAGTGAGGGTTTTATTATTCACCACATCACTGCGTCTCAATGCTTCATTGTTTCAACAATCAGAGCTTCGTTTGTTCTCCTCTCACTGACCGTCCACCACCGTCCACCACCACCATCCTCCACCCAGAGCTCCCAAATACCACAACACACTGAGCGGTCAAACATTACTTGCAGTATTTAGTGGACGCTTTTATCCAAATCGACTTACAGTTCCAAGTACAACACAAGCAATTAAGGGTTAAAGTTGCTCAGTGGTCCAACAGTGGGGCCAATGGGGCTTGAACCACCAACGTTTTGATTACTAGTCTTGTATCTGAACTGCTGAGCTTCTCCTGCAATCTAAGTTGGAAGCAAAAGAAGCAAAAATAGACAAAAACACGTCACAACTGAATTCTGATTCATTTAATGTCATAATTTTATTAAATCAGTGTCATTAAAACACCCAAAACAAACATTTATTTTTATTTATATTATTATTATTGTTCTTATTTTTATTAAAGTTAAACAGATTTATTAAAAACTACTAAGAATTAAAGAGAAAAATACTTCAGTAAGGCACGATTCAGAATCATTAAGATGAATTAATGTTGATCAGGAAATAAATACGAATAATAAACAAACACACTAGATGGACAAAAGTATTGGGACGCCCCTCGTTTTTCACACTAACTGCTACAAGGTGTAATAAATCAATCAGGGTGATTGTTGAGGGCATCACATTCAGGAGAAGAATCAGAGGAACCAGATCCATGAGGCTGGAACATCTGCTGCTCTTGGTTCTCTTCACTTTGGATCTTCTCACTCAGGTTCTCCTCACTTCTGGTCTCCTCTACATGGATCTCCTCAGTCAGGTTCTCCTCCCTTCTGTTCTCTTCAGCCTGGATCTTCTCAGTCAGGTTCTCCTCCCTTCTGTTCTCTTCAGCCTGGATCTTCTCAGTCAGGTTCTCCTCACTTCTGTTCTCCACGACATGGATCTCCTCACTCAGGTTCTCCTCCCTCAACATTTTCTTCATCTGTATTTCTTCACTCAGGTTCTCTTCATTCACATTATCCTTCATCTTCTCATCCCTGCTGTGGTTCTTCTCAGCCTGGTTCCTCTTATTCCAGGGTTCCACAATATGAGACTGAATGTCTTGTGAGACAAGAACATCAACTTCATCCTCATTCTAACACACACAGAGAGAAAAGTACAAAAACAAAGAGCATTGAAGAGCTAAAAAAAGAGAAATAGACAGGTAAATGGAGGGAGAGTGTAAGATGAGAATGGAAGCTGGGTGAAGGACAGGAAGGTTTAACATAGAGATGAACGAAGATTTACAGAGGTGAAGAAAGAGAAACATAAATAAAAGTGTGGTGTAGGATGGAGAAGAAAGAAAGAAGTCAAGAAACAAACAAAATAGAAAAAAAACAGAAATAAAAAAGTCAAACAAACAAAAGAAAGACAGAAAAAAGAAAAAAGAAAGAAAGAAAAAAAAGAAAAAAGAAAGAAAAGAAAGAAAAAAGAAAAGAAAGAAAAAAAAGAAAAAAGAAAGAAAAAGAAAGATAAAATAAAACATAAAAATAAAAATAAATAGAAAGAAAGAAAAAAAGAAAGAAAAAAAGGAAAAAAGGAAAACAAAGAAAGAAAAACGAAAAAGAAAAAGAAAAAAGAAAGAAAGAAAAAAGAAAGGAGGGTGTCGGGATGTAATTTTGGATTTTGTGGCGATGATATGAACCTCGGTCTTGTTGTGGTTCTGCTCATCGTTGCCGTACTGATCTGTTGCCGTGGTGATGCCAAACAGTGATGCCACCCTCTCCCCCATAAAATCACATGCTGCATAACATGAGAACAACATTCGACCAAATCATCATCAAATCACAAACAACCAAATCATCATTAAATCATCAAATCACAAACAAACTAATAATAAATATGAGAACCTGACAGAGTGGACGTCGCTGCTCTCCACATGTGGAAGTGGACGTACGGACCCCACTGCAGCTTCGACTGCACACAAACACCAGAGAGAAAATAACTCAACACTTTGAGGGTTTAGGGCCTCACTGAGGAGCCCAACAGTGGCAACTTGGCAGAGCTGGGGCTTAAACCAGCAACCTTCTGATCACTTCTGTACTGGTAAAGTACTTCTAATGACTGGATTCATGTGATTCGACCACAACAGTCGCTAACAGGTGTAATAAATCAGTCATATAAAGGAAATGATATATGATGCTTCCAACTATGCAGCAACAGTTTAGGGAAGGACCCTTCCTGTTCCAGCCCAAAGCAAGCTCTATACAGACATGAAGGAAAGCTCCAGCGTCCAGCACAGAGCCCTGAGCTCAGCCCCACTCAACAGCTCTGGGATGAACCGGAACACCGACTGATCGATCAGCACCCAGCCGTACTGACTGAGCAGGCACAAAGGGTTGCCAGATTTCAGTACGTCTGTCACACAGAGACTCACTGAGAAAGCGAACGCACCGTATCCACCGAGGACAGCAGATCCTCCCTCTCCCGAGGTTCCTTTGTGTTGTCCTGCTGGTCGTCCTCCTCCTCCTCTGTGCTGTACTCCTCCATGGTCTCCCCGCTGGAGAAGCGAATGACCCGGCGCGGGCTTTTCTCCTGGTTCTGATCCTCCTGCTCCACGTCAGTGAACTCCACACATTCAAACTCCTTCATCTGGAACATCATGACCTGGCCAGGTGAACTCTGTGGGTATACAGTTACTGACTGTATCCTGTGTGTTCCTCTGTGTGCTTTATCGCCCCCTGGTGTTTGGGTGCTGGATCGTTCTCGGTGTGTGTATGAGTGTAGCAGTCTTTCATCAGTGGACGCTTTCTGATCACAGGACCCACTTGTGTACAGTCAGTAATTGTATACCCACATACACAACTAGCCAACGGATGTATGTCAAAGAAAGATGAAATATCCAGTAACAATACGATATGGCCAAAAGTATTTGGACACCTGAGCAAGAACGACAGCCGCCCTTCTGAGAAGCTTCTCACAACACTTCAGTATTGAAGTGTGTCTGTGTGTGGGAATTTGTGCCATTGATCGGTCTGTGTTCCGGTTCATCCCAGAGCTGTTGAGTGGGGCTGAGCTCAGGGCTCTGTGCAGTAATTATAAGGGGTGTCCATATACTTTTGTCCCTGTAGTGTGTGTTTCTTAAGGAACGAACTTTTCCATCACAAGTATATACACTATATGGTCAAAAGTATTGGGACACCCTTTCTAACTACTGAATTCATGAGTTTCGGCCTTAACAGTCGATAACAGGTGTAATAAATCTTATATATGATGGAAATGATAAGCTTCAGACTGTGCAGGAACAGTTTAGGAAAGGTCCTGTCCTCTTCTGTTCCAGCATGAAGAAAGAAAGCTCCAGTGTCCTGCACAGAGCCCTGAGCTCAGCCCCACCCTACAGCTCTGGGATGAACCGGAACACCGACTGATCGATCAGGACACAGCCGTACAAATACAACTGCAGTCACGTTTTAACTGAACAGGCACAAATTCCCGCAGAAATACTCAGAAAAGATCACACAGAGGTCACACCAATAATAATATTAATAATGTTTGGTTTTGACACTGGTCCAATAAGCTCATGCTCAGCTGTCCACATACTTTTGGTCATGTAGTGTGTGGTACAAAACTCTAATTATAAAGCCATAACAAAGCCAAATAAAGAGAGTCACCAGACTGTCTATAACATGAATATAATATAAAGTGTAGAACTCACCTGTGTGTTCTCCATGTCCTCAGTGATCAGGAACATCATCAGGGCCAGAACTGCGGCCAGAATAGAACCTCTGTACCAGCTGCGATCCAGGAGCCCAAAGTACCAAAATGAAAGTTCATCTCCTCATCTTCACTAGGTGGTGAGTTGGCGCCACCAGCTGGAAACTACAGAGAAGGAACATCTGACCAAAAGTATGTGGACACGCCTGTTAATGATAATGATAACCGAGGGCAGGTGGATCGTCTTTGTCATGAACACTAACTACATTCCTAGTTTGTTTAGTAGCTGAGGTCAGAGCTCAGGACCAAGAGGGTTAGGGGCCTCGCTCAAGGGCCCAACAGTTGATAACACACAGCTCTACCCACTAATTAAAACATTAAATGCACAAAACAGTTTGGGGAAGGCCGTTTTCTGTTCCAGCATGACCGTGACCTGGTTTGGAGTCCTGACCTCCACCCAATCCAACAGGAATCCACCGTTAATGATCTTACAATAATTAAACTGAATTAATAACCGGATGTAATTAAATCCAGTCTCAGTCTCAGATCCAGGACCTGGTGTGTTTTTGGGCTGTTTGATCTCTGGTCTGTATTTTTTGTACAACAACAATATTAATAATGATAATAATAATAATAATAATAATAAAATAATAATAATAATATTAATAATTCTCTTCCCGTCTTTATAGAGCTCACTCATGCTGGAACAGGAGAGGACCTTCCCTAAACTGTTGCTGCAGATTTGGAAGCTTATAATGTACCTTGAAATGAAAACAGAAGATGACGTGTTGAGTAACGTTATGAACTTCCGGTCGTGGTGGATCTGATTTCGGGCGTCTCACCCTCAGATGGTTGGAGGGTCGCGTCCGGCGGGTCTGAGGTTTGATTATTTAAACTTTATAATTATTATTATTATTATTACACACATGTAGTTCTGTCTCATGTTCATCACCCTCGTCTGTTCCTCGTCTGTGCTCCAGGGTTTAATCCTAATTCCTGCAGGTTATTTCCTCCCGCGCTCGTCTGTATGAATGTTTGAACTTTGAGGTTTTTCTCCTGATCCAGGAGCTCAGGATTAGTGGATTATTCCGGTTACACAGAGATCATGACCCAACACGAGCTGCCACGTTATTGTGCTTTAGGATGATGTTTCCTAATCCCCAAATAATCCAGCGCCCTGTACTCAGCACCTCAGAATAAATATAATAATAAATATAATAATAAATATAATAATAAATATAATAATAAATATAATATTAAATATAATAATAAATATAATAATAAATATAATATTAAATATAATAATAAATATAATATTAAATATAATAATAAATATAATAATAAATATAATAATAAATATAATATTAAATATAATAATAAATATAATAATAAATATAATATTAAATATAATAATAAATATAATAATAAATACAATATTAAATATAATAATAAATATAATAATAAATATAATAATAAATACAATATTAAATATAATAATAAATATAATAATAAATATAATAATAAATCACCCCTGAGTCCAGAAGTCCAGTTTTAGGGTGGACAGTCCGGTTTTTCATCTGCCTGCCCTTTTTAGGGTCTGATCTTCTACTTTTTGGGGGTCTGATGTCCTCATTTTTTGGGGGTCTGATGTTCCTCCTTTTTGGGGTTTGATGTTCTTGTTTTGGGGGTCTGATTTTTGGGGGGGTCTGATGTCCTTCTTTTTTGGGTCTGATGTTCCTCCTTTATGGGCTCTGATGTTTCTCCTTTTTGGGGTCTGATGTTTCTCCTTTTTGGGGTCTGATGTTCTTCCCTTTTAGGGTCTGATGTTCCTCCTTTATGGGCTCTGATGTTTCTCCTTTTTGGGGTCTGATGTTCTTCTTTTATGGGACCCCTTCTTATCCCTTCTGTCTTTTTTCTTGAAAGCCCGAGTCGCTACATTGGTGGATTGAGCAGCTGATAATGGTGTCAACTCAGCTTTCGTACTTTAACGTATATTTTTACGTATATGTTCCTTCTTTACCCTAAAGCCTAGCTGCCTTCTTAGACGTTTGCCTACTCCACCTCTCTGATCTGTTCTAGCGCCTCTTCGCTTCGCTCTGTGGATTTTTTTAGCTCAGTTTTTATCTTGGTTTTATTTTCCGTTATTTTGGCCGCTGGTGATTTTTCTTCCACTGTGGTGAAAGCGCCCTGCGGTCGGGTTCCTATCGTTCCACCTCACGGGTACGGGACTTTGATCTGGAGCCTCTGT
Organism: Trichomycterus rosablanca; assembly: GCF_030014385.1. Taxonomy (NCBI): domain Eukaryota; kingdom Metazoa; phylum Chordata; class Actinopteri; order Siluriformes; family Trichomycteridae; genus Trichomycterus; species Trichomycterus rosablanca. The sequence continues at coordinate 778,651 of NC_085996.1, forward strand.
AACGAGGCACGACCCGCCCCGTCGGATCAGGGTTCTAGGAGATCACGGAGGTGTTCCGGAATTCGTCGAGCGCCGTCGTGATTTGTGACGGCGATGATAAACATGACACTCGACGCTCTCTTCTGATAATCAGAAATCTCTCAGCATCATGATGATGGCTGAACCCTCTGCCCTCGCCACCGACCGGCTCTCTCTCGCCTCCTCCGTGCCGCACGGCGTTGGCACGCCGGTGCCGTTGCCGTAGCAACCGAGCTGCGTAGAGGAGCACGAGTGGCGACGGTGCGACAGACGAAACGGATTCGGTAACTCAGAAAAAACAGGAATCAGATTTACTCTGCTGTCTAAGCACAGCCTCACTGAGTCAGATTCAGTGAGTCAGATTCAGTGATTCAGAGTCAGTTATTCAGATTCAGTGATTCATCAGTGTTGTTATTTAACAACGGTTAATAATCGCATTTGCACCTCACAGCAACAAGGTCCTGGGTTCAATTCCCAGGTGGAGCGTTTGGGTCCTTTTTGGGTGTGGAGTTTTGCATGTTCTCCCTGCGTCTGCACAGTCAAGTTGAGTCATGTACTCTTGAGTCGAGTCATGTAAGGTTGAATCGAGTCATGTACTCTTGAGTCGAGTCATGTAGTGTTGTCATGTAGTTTTGAGTCAAGTCGAGTTATGTAGTGTTGAATCGAGTCATGTACAATTGAGTCAAGTCATGTAGTGTTGAGTCAAGTCAAGTCACTTTAAGCTACACTCTGTGGGGTATACAATTACTGACTAAGGCATCCAGTTGGTTGCACCTTACAGCAACAGGGTCCTGGGTTCGATTCCCAGGTGGAGCGTTTTGGGTCCTTATTGGGTGTGGAGTTTTGCATGTTCTCCCTGTGCCTGGATAGGTCCTCCTACAAGTCCAAAAACGTGCAGTCGTGTGTGACCTGTCCGGGGTGTTTCCTGCCCCTCGACCAAAGGATCAGACCCACCGTGACCCTGACCAGGATAAAGCGACGGTAAAACAGACCCTGAATGAATGAATGAATGTTCAGAAGTGAGTGAAACACAGTCTGGTCGCTCTGTAGAGACGTCTGGTCGCTCTGTAGAGACGTCTGGTCGCTCTGTAGAGACGTCTGGTCGCTCTGTAGAGACGTCTGGTCGCTCTGTAGAGACGTCTGGTCGCTGCGGTCTGCAGGAACCTCGCTCAGCCTCGTCAGCTCAGGTTCGGATCTGTTCTCCACCTCTCAGGTGCGTTAAATCAATCGAGTGCTGCTATTTATTCCCAAATCGATGAGCTACAGACGACTGAAATACGTCTCCGATATTTTTAGAGTCTCTCAGATCCGGAGGGACGATTCAGTCGGTCGTGTCCAGAATTTCATTTCAGCCTGATGAAGAAAGAAGATCCAAAAGGTTCCATTTATTTACTATTTTATTTCTGCATTTTCTCCCAGTTTAGTCGTAGCCAGTTCCTCTTCCTCTGCTGGAGACCCTGATGGCGTACTGAGGAGGGTATATTCCCCTGACACGCCCTCCCTCTGACGGGACCCCTTTTTATCCCCCAGTACTTTGGTGGATCAGTGCGTGAGGTCGGTCTCACTCATGGAGAGTCACGCGCTGATCTCCACGTTCCTCCACTTCTGTACAGGCGCCTCGGCCTACTAACCAGGGTCCTCACACAGCCTCGAAGACCCCGCCCACTTCTTAGTCCCGTCTTTTCCCAAGTGCTTATTGCTTTTCCTCGTTGCTAGCGAGTGACGGACGCGCATGGCTATCGATTGAGCGCGCTAAAGCTGTCGCTATGGAAACATCATGATGAATGATATTGCAAAACTAAAGGAGGAATCGACACGGAGGCCAAAGTTTTAAGGCACTTGTATTGTAAACGATCCTTGGCAGTGAGACTACTGTTCCACGTGCTGTGTACTTACAGACTGGGACTGTCTGGGACCTAAAGGTGTTCCAAATAGCTCGAATTCAAACTAGCCTTATTTATACGGGCACAGGAAAGTCCAGGAAAGAGGAAGAAGAAGCAAAGACGTCTAATAGCAACAACAGCTCAGTCTCCGCTTAACATCAAGCAAGCCTGAGTGAGGATAACATGAGCGGTCTAAAGCACACCACGTTTGGACTCTGGAGTGGTGACACTTCACGAGTTGGATGAACCAGGTTTGGTCATTTTTAGTTAGGAACTGTAAAGCGTGGTGGAGGAGGCATCATGTTTGAAAGCTGATCATGATGATTCAATGGAATCAAGTAAATGGACATAAGGACCTGCATCACGCTTTTTCTGAATTGGGTTAAATCCCCACAGTCATGTTCCAAAACCTAAAGGAAAGCTTTGAGAAGAATAAAGCACACCACGTTTGAACTGTGAAGCGTGGTGGAGGAGGCATCATGTTTGAAAGCTGATTCTGATGGTTCTAATGAAGTGAAATTCAAGTGGCTCCCAAGGGAATCGGAGTAGATGAACGGACGGACCGCACCCTCATCACGCTTTTTAGTCCCGTCTTTTCCCACCCAGCAGACTAGCGATTGATTGTGCCTGCTAGGGGGCGCCGGCTGACCGGTAGCGGAGTTCAGAACCCCGGCGCTCATGTATCATATTTATGCTTTACTATACGAGCCGTCGTTTACTTGTGGTGTGAATCCAGCAGTGAGCACATCTGGCTGAGCCGAACCCGCTCCAGGCGTGAACGTATCGGAGGTGCGGCGCTCGGTCTGGCGGTTAATGAGTGAAGATGATTTGGTTGGAGAACTTTTTTCCATTAGCACCGTTCCTGTGGGAGAACAGAAGAAGAGCTATAAGTAGAATCCTTCCACACCTCGTCCTGCAAAGCCGCTAACGAGAGCGCCGTCACAACTCCCACCGTCTGAACACCGGGCGGCGGAGAGGAGAGAGGAGCTAACACACGGCGGAGATCTGACGGTACGTTCTGTTCCTCATCATCCACCCTGGTACCTTCAACTGTAGTACGTGGATACATCACTGAATCCATCTGTTCAGGTGCAATAACTCAGTCATATAAAGGAAATCATGAGCCTACAACTCTGCAGCAACAGTTTAGGGAAGGTCCTGTCCTGTTCCAGCATGAGCACGCTCTATAAAGTAACTCCGGTGTCCTGCACAGAGCCCTGACCTCAGCTCCACTCAACAGCTCTGGGATGAACTGGAACACCGACTGAGGCTGTGCTGTCGAGTCATGTAGTGTTGATTTGATTCGTGTAGTGTTGATTCAAGTCGAGTCATGTAGTGTTGAGTCGAGTTGGTTAGTCTGCTTGAGTCAAATCATGTAGTGTTGAGTCAAGTTGATTCATGTAGTGTTGAATCGAGTCATGTAGTGTTAAATTGATTCATGTAGTGTTGAGTCATGTAGTGTTGAGTCGAGTCGTGTACTCTTGAGTCATGTAGTGTTTAGTTGAGTCATGTAGTGTTGAGTTGAGTCGAGTCATGTAGTGTTGAGTTGAGTCATGTAGTGTTGAGTTGAGTCAAGTCATGTAGTGTTGAGTTGAGTCATGTAGTGTTTAGTTGAGTCGAGTCATGTAGTGTTGAGTCATGTAGTGTTGAGTTGAGTTGTTAGTCTGCTTTAGTCAAGTCATGTGGTGTTGAGTTGAGTCGAGTCATGTAGTGTTGAGTTGAGTCGAGTCATGTAGTGTTGAGTCATGTAGTGTTGAGTCATGTAGTATTGAGTCATGTAGTGTTGAGTTGAGTCGAGTCATGTAGTGTTGAGTCATGTAGTGTTGAGTCATGTAGTGTTGAGTCATGTGGTGTTGAGTCATGTGGTGTTGAGTTGAGTCGAGTCATGTAGTGTTGTCATGTAGTGTTGAGTCATGTAGTGTTGAGTCATGTGGTGTTGAGTTGAGTCGAGTCATGTAGTGTTGAGTTGAGTCGAGTCATGTAGTGTTGAGTTGAGTCGAGTCATGTAGTGTTGAGTCATGTAGTGTTGAGTCATGTAGTGTTGAGTCATGTAGTGTTAAGTTGAGTCGAGTCATTTAGTGTTGAGTTGAGTCGAGTCATGTAGTGTTTAGTTGAGTTGTTAGTCTGCTTTAGTCAAGTCATGTAGTGTTGAGTTGAGTCGAGTCATGTAGTATTGAGTCGAGTTGTTAGTCTGCTTTAGTCAAGTCATGTAGTGTTGAGTCAAGTCGAGTCATGTAGTGTTGAATCGAGTCATGTACATTTCAATCGAGTCATGTAGTGTTGAGTCGGGTCATGTAGTGTTGAGTCAAGTCGAGTCATGTAGTGTTGAGTCATGTAGTGCTGAGTTGAGTCGAGTCATGTAGTGTTTAGTTGAGTCGAGTCATGTAGTGTTGAGTCGAGTTGTTAGTCTGCTTTAGTCAAGTCATGTAGTGTTGAGTCAAGTCGAGTCATGTAGTGTTGAATCGAGTCATGTAGTGTTGAATCAAGTCATGTACATCTGAATTGAGTCATGTAGTGTTGAGTCGGGTCATGTAGTGTTGAGTCGGGTCATGTAGTGTTGAGTCGGGTCATGTAGTGTTGAGTCAAGTCGAGTCATGTAGTGTTGAATCGAGTCATGTACATTTGAATTGAGTCATGTAGTGTTGAGTCGAGTTGATTATTCTGCTTTCGTCTCTTCAGTCCTGTTGAGTGTTGAATCACGTCTTCTGTCTCCTGTTGATTTGAGTCCTTCTGGGTCACGTCGGGTCAGACCAGGTCCTGGATTCAGGTCCAGAAGTTCCAGAATGAATCTGAACACAAGTTCCATCAGCGTTAATTCCGGGACGTCCGACAAGCTCATGCTCAGGCGTCAGAATACTTTTGGTCATAATTGTGTTGTATTATATTTCCCAGCAGCGTGATTACAAAGATGACAAAATAAGATGGACGTCACTCGGGTTTGTATTTTTGCTCTTCAGCACCGGCGCATTTTCACTCTGACTGGTGCTTCACATCAACACTTCATCACACACACACACTCACACACACTCACACACTCACACACACACACACACGTGCTGACGCTTCATTAACGAGAGGCGTTAAGTTCGTTCTGAGTGACGCTGGTAAGGAGGCGCGAGTCGGCGCTCTGTGCTACGTGTTCCTTTAGCGTTGGGGTAAGAATGTGAGAGACGGCGGGCGGAGGGGGGGGCTGAGGGGGGGCGGGGGTATTTTTGGGACAGGATGGAGCATCAGCATTTACTACATCAGCACCTCATCACTTACAGGACTGAATCCAGTCCACGGTTGTTAGCTAACATGACGCGGCAGCTACAGGGCTGACGCTGCTAGCGAGTGACGGACGCGCATGGCTATCGGTTTAGCACGCTAAAGCTGTCGCTATGGAAACATCATGATAAATGATATTGCAAAACTAAAGGAGGAATCGACAGACACGGAGGCCAAAAGTTAGAGACACTTGTATTGTAAACGATCCTTGGCAGTGAGACTACTGTTCCATGTGCTGTGTACTTACAGACTGGGACTGTCTGGTGTTAAGATTTCCGTCAAACTAGCCTTATTTATACGGGCACAGGAAAGCCTAGGGAAGAGGAAGCGAAGATGTCTAGAAGCAACAACAGCTCAGCCTCCGCTTCAACCTCACACAAGCCTGAGTGAAGATAACATGAGCGGTCTAAAGCACACCACGTTTGGACTCTGGAGCGGTGACACTTCACAAGCTGGATGGAACCGTAAAGCGTGGTGGAGGAGGCATCATGTTAGAAAGCTGATTCTGATGATTCGAATGAAGTGAAATTCAAGTGACGCTCAAGGGGGTCGGAGTAGATGGACATAAGGGCCGTACCCACATCACGCTTTTTCTGAATTCAGTTAAATCCCCACAGTCATGTTCCAAAACCTTGAAGAATACAGGCTGGTACAGCAGCACAGGTACCAAGTCCAGGTCTACTCGACCCGGCTGGTATTTCGGTTCAGAATGAGCTGGTGAGTAATGGTGTGGGAGGTTGCCAGTTCTGTACGATTCACACAACTCTATTATCAGTCACACGCAGCTTCCGTTCTTGTATTGAAAGGAGATTTACGTCAATAACAGATCCGCTCCGCCTCCATTATTCCAGAGACAAAGCGGAGTAGAGGAAAGATCCCGGACTGCTCACGCACCGCACATGGAACACAAAGGAACGAGAGGAACCCGAACGACCCCTGACCTCCACGACCCAGAAATACAGAACAAACTAAATCTGATCAAAGCAAAACTGATTAATCCAAAACGGATCAAAGCAAAACTGATCAAACTAAATCTGATTAAACTAAAACTGGTTAAAGCAAATCTGATCAAGGCAAAAGTGATCAAAGCAGAACTTCAGCTGGGCGCCCCCTAGCGGACACAATCGTCAGTGCAGTCGACAAAATCAGCCGCTAGTCTGCTGGGTGGGAAAAGACAGAATTAAAAAGTGGGCGGGGTCTTCGAAGGCTGTGTAAGGACCCTGGTCAGTAGCCCGAGGCGCCTGTACAGAAGTGGAAGAATGTGGAGATCAGTGCGTGACTCTCCGTGCGCGAGACCGACCTTACGCACCGATCCACCGAAGTACAGGAGGATAAGAAGGGGTCACATCAGAGGGAGGGCGTGTCAGGAGAATATACCCTCCTCAATACGCCATCAGGGTCTCCAGCAGAGGAAGAGGAACTGCCTGTGCACCAAACGTTCCTCTCTGTTGAACCCAGAGAGAGCATCAGCGGGTCTTCATGTCTTGTCGTGTTCCTGACGTGGATAATCTGGGTTCATCTGAAGTGAGACGTGAGCGATGGCGTCCCGCGGCCGGACGCTCTGACGAAGCCGCTCACTCTTCATCCATCGCTCTTCCGACGCCGCGCTTCACGTGCAGATAAAGAACGACGCCGTTATCAGTGATCACTTCGGCCGCGATGCCGCCTGTCGTTTTTATTCCTCCGTTACGCTGTTTTATGACGGCGGTCCGTCTTCACGATGCTAACACACGGGCGCCTCGCATCCGCCACGTCCCTCAGGATGATGGAAGCTCTCAGAGGTGCACGGCTGGACGTCCTGGTCTCACGAGACTCTGAAGTATGTCTGTGGTAGTGTGTGTGTAAACGTTTAGGCGTTCCCCGTCAGCGTTCCCCGTCAGCGTTCCCCGTCAGCGTTCCCGTCGTACCTGTAGCCGCGCTGTGTGTTGGTGCAGGAACTCTCGCTCTGAGAGTTCTGGCTCATTAGTTATAATGGTGTGGGTGAGATGGGAAATTTCCCAGCAGGCCTTGCTAGGCGTTTCGGCACCGCCAAGCTCTTGATGTCTGCGCGAGTTAATTAGGAAGATAATTGGATGGAGGTTTCGGGCCGCGATCCTTCAGTGATGTTTGTACTTAGAGGTTGTGAATGTTTTTCCTCCTGGATTGTTACAGGTTCCTTTTTTCTCCCAGCTTAGTCGTAGCCAGTTCCTCTTCCTCTGCTGGAGACCCTGATGGCGTAATGAGGAGGGAATATTCTCCTGACACGCCCTCCCTTTGACACGACTTCCTCTTATCCCCCGTACTTCGGTGGATCAGCTTGTGAGGTCGGTCTCGCTCACAGAGAGTCACGCCCTGATCTCCACGTTCCTCTACTTCTGTACAGGAGCCTCGGGATACTAACCAGGGTCCTTACACAGCCTCGAAGACCACGCCCACTTTTAGTCCCGTCTTTTCCCACCCAGCAGAGTAGTGGACGAGTTTGTCTGCTTCAATCCGGCGGGAGACTCGCCTGATCGTACAGCGACCCTCGGAACGGCCCCCAGAGGAGCTTGATCAAAAGCACTTGCAGAACACCAACCAGGACAAGTGTTCAGAAATAGGCGTACCATTTGATCCAGTTCCTACTGTCTGCCACAGTGCGGTCGCACCTTCTGTCCTAACATATCAGCTTTATTTCTGTGGCACAGGTCTCCACCAGACGGAACCGTGAGATCACGCGTCGTCTCCTCAGGGTGAAGGTCAGGAACCGTGAGAAGAACCGAGGCGCCGTGTGAACCAGGAGCTCGTCAGCCGTTAATTTGTGCCGCAGAGAAACTCCACACTCGCACCCAACACGAATCCAGGAGCGTCCGACTCCCTTCAGTCCGATCTCACGTCCAAGTGTAACGTCTGATCGCAGCCGCTAATCTAATAATCACAGGGCTGCTCATCACGGTGGGGGTTCTGATACCAACAACACAAAGAGACACAGTAAATACTCACGGTTCAACCAAGAGCGACTGAGCAACGGAATCATGCATTCATTTAGCATTAGCTGCTAATTCTTCATCTTTAGCTTCTTATTTTTCACCTTTAGCTGCTAATATTGTATCTTTAGCTTCTAATTTTTAAATATTTAGCTTCTTATTCTCCATCTTTAGCTTCTTATTTTTTTATCTTTAGCTTCTCATTCATCATTAGCTGCTAATTCTTCATTTTTAGCTTCTAATTATTCATCTTTAGCTGCTAATTCTTTATCTTTAGCTACTAATTATTCATTTATAGCTTCTAATTTCTCGCCGTTTGCTGCTAATTCATCTTTAGCTTCTTATTATTCTTCATCATTAGCTTTTAGCTTTCAATTCTTCGAGCTTTCAATTCATTGTTAGCTTCTAATTCTTCATATTTAGCTGCTCATTCTTCATGTATAGCTTCTAATTCCTTGTCGTTAGCTGCTAATTCTTTATATTTAGCTGCTAATTCTTCATCTTTAGCATTTAAATCACCACCTTTAGCTTCTAACTCTTCATATGTAGCTGCTAATTCATTGTTAGCCTTTAATTCTTCACCTTTAGCTTCTAATTACTCATATTTAGCTTCTTATTATTCATAATTAGCTTCTAATTTCTCATGTATAGCTTCTGATTCTTTAGCTTTTGATTGATCTATAATTTATTGTATTGCACATTTTTAGGTTTGTGTTTTTATTAGCGGTCTGATTACAGTGTGATATCAGATGTGGGACTGTGGGTGGTAGTGAAGGGGTTAAGGTGCACTGTGGGGGGTTTATGATCCCCGCCCGGGTTCGATATCAGATGTGGGACTGTGTACATTAGCGGTCTGATTACAGTGTGATATCAGATGTGGGACTGTAGCGGTGGGTGGTAATGAAGGGGTTAAGGTGCATTGTGGGGGGGTTTATGAGCCCTGTGGTCTCCCACACTGATCCCAGCTCTCCCGTCTCTCCGCTCGGAGGAATAATCGGATTTGCAGGAGTTTTGGAGCACCGGGCTCCTCCGTTCCTCCACTGCGGGAACTCAACACATATCAGGTTCATCCGAGTCCGGCTGGGTGTCGGGTTTAATCCTGGGCGACACGGTGGGCAGGGTTTGGAGTGTCGGAGTGCCAGTCTGAGTGCCAGTCTGGGTGCCAGTGCGGCGGCGGCGGTGGTGGGCAGGAGGAGCGGGAGGAGGAACCGTGCTGATCCGCGGCTCTGGACTGGAGGTCTTACACCTCCCGGTGCTTTCAGAAGTGGGTCGCTGCGGTGTGGGTTCGTTCTGGAGAGGGTTCCTGGTCTGAGGAACGCTGATCCGGGCTCGGTGCATCCGGAGCTCCTCGGATGGGCAGTTTGCACCCCTGTATTTTTTATTTATTTATTTTTTGGAGAGGCTCGAGTTTCTGCTATCGGAATAAAACGCGGACCGGTTCGCGAACCAGACTGGATTGCTTGACGAATGGATGAAGATCTTGGACCTCATGATGGATCAACCAAAGGTGGGTGCGTTTAGGATGCCGCCGTGCACAAATGCGCACAAATAAACACCTTAAAGCCGCAACTTTGCACCTGCACAACATCACCATCACGCATGCGCCGTGTAATGCAAATGAACGTACACAGTAGGCACGAACCCTTCACCTCGAACACGCACCACACCGTCACATCTACAGCAGGCTCCTCATTAAACACGGTCCTCAAGGGTTCTTCAGATGATCGACGCACCTTAGATGATAAAGAAAAATGTCCAAACGCACGTAGCTCGCAGGCTGTTTGAGCCATACATTTACATACACTTGATGGAGACACGTATTCCACACCAGCCCTGAGATTTTAATGCTTTCTGCTTCTGTTTTTCTATTCTGTGACTAAAACACCTTCTGCAAGTGTGTCGAGGGATTCAGGAAAGTAAATATGTGCAGCACAGATATCAAAAAAATATTCTGAAATCTCTTGGTGACTTCTCTGTGCCCGTATAACCCAGCTGGACTGCACACGTTACTATCTGTACAATCTGAGCAGCTTCGGGTTCTGAGAACGAACTGCATGGAGCAGTGGTCGCTCGCTCCTTCTGCCAAGGTCTGGAAGAAACTCGGACATTCCCCCTATGCCGAGATAGTGAGACGTGATCAAAGCACCACCAGGAATCAGGCTCGTCGTGATTGCATGGTGGAACTGACCACAGCCAAGCAAGCTTTAAGTTGTCGTGGTCTTGGAGGGCAACACCAAAAGCACCATAAAGTTTATTCACATTACATTTTCAGCAGACACTTTTTATCCAAAGCGACTTACATTAAACAGTCTAAGCAATTGAGGGTTAAGGGCCTTGCTCAAGGGCCCAACAGTGGCACCCTGGCAGTGGTGGGGTTTGAACCAGCAACCTTCTGCTTACTAGTCCAGTACCTTAACCACTAGGCTGATTAGATAAAGACGTGATGCATCCAAACCCAGCAATACTCTACCTGCTGTGAAGCATGGTGGTGGTAGTACTGTGCCGTATGGCCGTTTGTGCATTGTAGAACGTGGCTGGAATAATAAAGAACGAAGGTTACCTTCTAATAACATCTCAGCATCAGTTCTAATCTCAGGTTTATTCACTCGGTGCTCCTCTTTGTTTCAGGTTGAGGTCAGCAGGAGCAGGATGGTGCTGATCAGGTGGAGATCGTTTCCTGATCAGGAGTAGAGGTGGGTGTCTGAACTTTTTTGGGTAGAATTGGGACCGGTGATACATCTGGCTGTTACTGGTTTCCATTAAGACCTGCTTTGTGCTCGTCAGTGATTGTGTGTTTAGTTTTATGATCCACGTGTTTGGTTCTGAGGTCGGAGTCTGTGTGGAAACGGGACAGCGTGTTTTATTTTATAACAGTGGCAGCTTGTTGTTAGTGGGACTTGAACTGGCAGCCTTCTGATAACTAGGCCAGTCCCTTAACCTCTGAGCTACCACCACCTTCAGAGCTCCTTGAGGAAGCTTGAGAGGAACTAGAGTCACCAGGTTGGACAGAATAATCTCCAGGCCACCTAGAAGATCTTTGGACCCCTGTGTCATGTCATGAAACGACTGAAGTTAGTGCAGATCAGATAGTGGTTCAGTTTTGGCCCATTTCTCTGGTCAAACTGTTGGATCGATGGTCATGAGGGTTCCTCTGATGGACTTGCAGTTCCAAAAGTCTTCACAGATGTTTGGTGGTATCTTGAGTCAGCTTCTTCAAATCACGATGCTCCCACCACCATACTTCACTGTTGGCTGGGCGTTCTTGGGTGAGCTGGTTGGGCTTCAAACCTCCAAAAGCCAGAGAAAACTGGACTAATTATGTCACTGGATGCCCCCTAGCAGACGAATTCATCCACTCGTCTGCTTGGTGGGAAAATACGTGACTAAAAAGTGGGCGGGGTCTTCGATGCTGTGTAAGGACCCTGGTTGGTAGCCCGAGGCGCCTGTACAGAAGTGGAGGAACGTAGAGATCAGCGTGTGACTCTCCGTGAGCGAGACCGACCTCACACACCGATCCACCGAAGTACGGGCGAATAAAAAGGGGTCGGTGGGGTGTGGACGGGTCGGAGGGAGGGCGTGTCAGGGGAATATACCCTCCTCGTACACCATCGGGGTCTCCAGCAGAGAAAGAGGAACTGGTTACGACTAAATTGGGAGACAAAGGGAGATAAAGCAGAAATAAAATATTAAAAAAGAACCCAGGATGTGAGGTCCAGTCCAGTTCCTCCACCGCCAGATATAAACGCGCCGGTCGTGATCTCTAGCGCCCTCTAGTTCTTCGTTTTGAGGTATAAAATTGTAGGTGCTGCGTTCTGAATCAAACACGAGTCCCACACATTTCTTTATATAATAAATTAATTATATTTAATATAATTACAATCATCTGTTCAGTATTTGTTTCCAGCCTTGTACAGGCGAGCATCAGACGAGCATCAGACGAGCCGTCTGTTCCTCAGAAATAAAAAGCAGACGCCGACGTTCTGACCCGACTTCCATTTCCTGCCGGAACGATTCGTAAATAAAAGAATCAATAAGAGCAGATGATCGGTGTTTATCTGCAGAACTAATGAGTGAATATTTTATTAATAACGCGTCTAATAACTCACACACACACACACACACACACACGTCACACACACACACGTCCAGAACCGAGCGTGAAGTGGATAAACGTTCTCCATTATTTATATTATATAATCCGACACCGTCCTCCTGAGCAGCATGACAGAAAAATCCACACTGCGTTCAACATAATAATCAATTACATTTATACCATTTATACAATTTATACAGTTAATACAATTTATATACATTTATACACATTTAACCAGTACAGAGATCATCATCAGAATACTGTTACAGTAGCATTACATGGATGGAGGAATGGATGATGGATGGATTGATGGGTTTGTTGGCTGGATGAATTTATAGATGAACCGATAAATGGATGATGGATGAATGAGTGGGTGGGTGGATAGGTTAGTGGATGGATGGTTGGATGAATTTATAGATGAATTGATGGGTGTATGGATTGGTGGATGGATGGTTGGGTTGGTGAAGGGATAAATTGATGGATGGATGGATGAATTTATTGATGAATTGATGTATGGTTGGATGAATGGATGGGTAAGATAAGACTTTATCGATCCCCTTGGGGAAATGGATGGAAAGATGAATTGATTTATGGGTTGGTGGATGATGGATAAATGGATGATGGATGGAAAGATGGACGTATTGTCTAGATAAATTGATGGGTGTATGGATGGTTGGTTGGATGGATGAATTGAAAAATGGATAGATGGATGGGTTGGTGAGTGGCTGAATGAATTAATAGATGGGTGGATGAATGGTTGGATAAATAAATGAAAGGTTTGATAAATGGATGGATGAATTGATAGATGAATTAATGAATGGTTGGATGGAAAGATGGATGAATGTATAGATGAACTTATGAATGGATGGATTGGTGGATGGATTAAATTGAAAGATTGATAGATGGTTGGGTTGGTGGAGGAATAAATGGATGGATGGATGGATGAATTTATAGATGAATTAAAGGATGGATGGATGGATGGATGGATGCTTAAATGAAAGGGTGGGTTGGTGGATGGATTAATGGATGGTTAAATGAATAGATTGATGGAAAGATGGATGAATTGATGGGTGTATGGATGGATTAATTGAAAATTGATAGATGGTTGGGTTGGTGAGGGGATAAATGGATAGATGTATGAACTAATTAATAGATGAATTGAAGTATGGATGGAAGGATGGATGCATGAATGAACAGATGGATGCAAAGATGGATAAATTGACAGATGAGTGGATGGATGGTTGGATGAAAGAATGGATTGAAAGATGGATGATTTTTTAGATTAATTGATGGATGAGTGGATTGATGGGTTGGTGGATGGATAGATGGTTGGTTTGGTGGAGGAATAAATGGATAGATGTATGGAGGAATTTATAGATGAATTAAAGTATGGATGGATCATAATTGTTAGATGAATTGATTTATGGATGGTTGGATGAGTTGGATGGGTTGGTGGATGGATTAATGGATGCTTGAATGAATAGATTGATGCAAAGATGGATGAATTGACAGATGAATGGATGGTTGGATGGATGAGTGGATTGATGGGTTGGTGGATGGCTGGTGAATGGATGGATGAGTGGATGGATGAGTGGATGGATGAGTGGATGGATGAGTGGATGAGTGGATGGATGAGTGGATGGATGAGTGGATGAGTGGATGGATGAGTGGATGGATGGGTGCTCGTCCGTTCCTCTTTGTGTTCTTGAACTGGTTTTTGAGCTCCCAGTTCCCTCTGAGCTTCGTCTGTGTTTTATACCTCTCGCACCCTGTGGTGGTCCCTGTGAGATCCTTGCTCAAGTTCAGCTGCTGTTTCTGGAACCTCAGTGACCTGGTCTCCTCACTGAACATGTGCTTTAGTTGTAGATTTAGCAGGACTTCTGTAGATAAATTGATGAATGAACGATGAGTAAAAGCTGCAGTAAACGGCTTCCGTTTATCCTCCAGCACCCTTGATGTCCACACCTCAGCCCCACTCATCACCTCTGGGATGAACCGGAACATCAACTGATCGACCAGCACCCAGTCATACAAACGCTTTTGACTAAACGGGCACAAATTCCCACACACAGACACACTGTGGTTCAAAGTCTGGTGAGAAGCTTCTCAGAGGAGCGGCTGATGTTCTAGCTGACAAGGTCACGTAGAGGTCGCTCTGGTTTAATACCGTTCGTTTTAGAAACAGAACAATCCGACAGGCTCTCGTTCAGGCGTCCAGATACTTTTGGCCCTGTAGTGTGTTTAATAATTAGGGTTTGACCTGGCTCCGGTGGCGACCGTGTGGCAGGAGTGAGCCGAGGGTACGGCAGGGGTTAACCGAGGGTTTCGGAGTGTGACGGGGTTATTTTAGGGTTATTTTAGGGTCTCTAAGCTTCTCATTAGCGGGTTTAGTTTAGAGCAGCGTGTGGCTCGGTGTCAGCGCGCCACTAATGACCCGCACGGCGCCAATTAAACCCCCTCAGATAACCACCGTCTCCTCACCTCACTTTTAATACCAGTATAACTCTCCCAGTACTGACCAGTACAAACCATTACTGTGTTTTTATTTTTATTTTACACAGGTAAGCCCCCCCCCCCCCGCTCATATTCCATGTCCTGTTGATTTTAGTTACGTTTTAATTTAACTTCTGAATTTAAATAAATAATAAATAAAAAATCTGTTTAATAATAAAATTTGATCAGATAAAATAATAAAAATAATGTTCATAAACATCATTTTAAGACAAAAAATATTACATTTCATATTCTTAATTTTTAAACGTTAACAGCAAAATATAAATTATAACAATAATAATAATTATATGTACAATAATAACAGTATTATTATTAACAATAAAATAATAATAATAATAACAGTAACAGAATAATAATAATATAATAATAATAGTAGTAATAATGGTAATAATAATAATATTAATAATAATAATATTATAATAATAGTAGTAATAATGGTAATAATAATAATATTAATAATAATAATGATAATAATAATAATAATAATTTTAATAATAATAATAAAAGGAATAATAATAATAACGATAGTAATAGTATTAATAATAATAATAATAATAATATTAATAATAATGATAATAATAATATTAATAATAATGATAATAATAATATTATTATTATTATTATTATTAATAATAATAACAATAACAAAACAGTAATAGTAATAATAATAATAACAAAACAACAACAATAATAATAATAATATTAATAATAATAATAATAATAATAATGAAATGTTGCTGAATTCTTTCATCATGAAACAATTTATTTTATTAATAATTATCACATTTAAATCAGAATTAATCAGAGACTTTTATCCAAATTAAGAATTGTGATCGAATACAGCACAAGTAATTGAGGGTTAGGGGCCTCGCTCAGGGGCCCAACAGTGGGAACCTGGCTGATGCTGAGCTTGAGTTACTAGTTCTGGATTCCAGTACCATAACCGCTGAGCCTCCAACACTGAACACGAATCAAAGAGCGTCAGCCAATCACAGACGTTCATCATCTCATCGTCCTTACGTAGCGCCGGTGCTGGAGCGCCGGCTGGAAGAGCGTACTGAGGGTGGAGGGTTCGGTTCAGCAGATGCTGGTTGATGTTTTATTTATCACGGCGGGGTGCGCTGGGCACGGGGGGTACAAGGAGGTACATGGGGGGTACAGGGGGTACAGGGGGGGCATGTTTAACCACACACGTCTGTAATAAAACAGTTTCTCAGCTCTTGGTGCAGCAGAACTCGTAATCTTTCATTCAGTTCTGTTCAATCTCATCTCCTCACCTCCACCGAGCCGCCGGCGCCTCCCGAATTATTCATCAGCGCACTTCAGAGAGAGGAGAACCACGAGAACCCCAGTGTTCTCCCAGTGTTCCCCCAGTGTTCTCCCAGTGTTCCCCCAGTGTTCTCCCAGTGTTCTCCTAGTGTTCCCCCAGTGTTCTCCTAGTGTTCCCCCATGTGTTCCCCCATGTGTTCTCCTAGTGTTCTCCTAGTGTTCTCCTAGTGTTATCCCAGTGTTCCCCTCAGCTGCTCAACAGTTTGCGCTCGTCGTCGTCTGATTCTCCTCTTCATGATGGGAGGCAGATCTGGACTGCAGGCAGGCCGGTCGAGCACACGCACTCTGTGGGCCTGTCTGTAGACGCATTTTACATCATCCTACACTCCCTAGCAGCTTGTGTGTTTCGGTGGATTGAGTAGCTGGCGTAGCCGCACCCCGGTGCTTTTTTGTTAGATTTTTTTCTCGATTCTGTCCTCGTGTTGTCCGTGGTTGGGCGGTCATGCTGGGTGGAGAACAGGGTCTCAGTAGCTCCAGTAACTTGGTCTTTCAGTCTGGAGCTCCACCAGGGTAGCTTTGTGTTTCTTGGTTTTGGTTTCCTGGATTGGGATTCATTGTTAGATATCGCAGGCGCAGGGTTGAACCCGTGTCACCTCTGTTACCAGGATCACCAGCCTGTTCCAGCATGACTGAGTGTCCTGCACATAGCCCTGACCTCAGCCTTACTCAACAGCTCTGGGATGAACCGGAACATCGACTGAGGCTGTGGACTGAACGGGCACAAATTCCCACAGACCTCAAAGTGTCGTGAGAAGCTCCTAGATGAAAAGATCACATCATTTTGAGAGGGGGCGTCCGGCAAGCTCACGGTCAGGCGTCCAGATTCTTTTGGTCGTATTTCTTTGTATTTTATTGTCTGTCCCAACTTAATAATAAAAACTGCATTAAATCTTGCAGGATTTTGTTTTTCGTTACTCTGTTGGTTAGAAATAATAGAATAAAACGATATAGAATTTGACCGGGCGTCCACAAACTTCTGCACATCAGGTCCTGCTTTTGTTTGATGTTTTTTGGGACGCGTCTCGATTCTCTTTATTGGTAGCAGATCTCAGAAATGAAACTGGCATCCTTTGATCTTTTATTTCCTAATTTCTGACCCTCGTTCCTCTCGTTCTGTCTGATTCACCCTGAAAGGAGGACGGCGGGACCCAAGGGCCCCTCGCGAAAATAATAAAAGGCTTTGAAGTGGAGGGGCCGGCGGGAGGGAGTTAACCTACATGCTGCGTCGAGTCTTAAAATAATGTTTCAGCTCTCCGCGGCAGGAGCGAGGGGGGCGGGTGGCGCGCCCCTTCCGCTCGGCTCCGTCCCATCCAGGTCGCCACCGTCGCGCTGGTTGGAGCTGGGTCACGGTTTGGCGCCCGCACCCTCAGAAGCAGCTTCTTTACCTGGCTTTAGATTCAGGATCTACATTCTCAGGTACTCTGTGTTCTAACAGGTCTGGACTTCAGGCAGGCCAGTCTAGCACCTGCACTCTTTTAATAAACAGCCACACTCAAATAAA